>NW_026089890.1:0-32805 GCF_024586455.1 Bactrocera neohumeralis | reverse complement strand
CCATTTTACCCAAGTTGACATAGAGCCATAACGGCATTGCATTTGGAAAAAAATTCCATAATTTTACATTTAGGTATAAAACCGATTTTCTTGCATATACACATTTAAAAATCCACAACGAATTGCTTCAATTCTTTAGCTTCACATATTAAAGTTAATTAACCCTCACCATCTTACCCAAGTTGACATAAAACCAAACATCAAGTTGCTTCAAATCATTAGCTTAACACATTAAAGGTTATTAATCTTCTGCAACTTACAGACGTTGGCATAAAGTTAAAACGACAGTGCATTTGAAAAAATTCCATAGTTTTACATTTAGGTATAAAACCGGTTTTCTTGCATATACATATTTGGAAACACATATCAAGTTGTTTCAAATCATAAGCTTAACATATAAAAGTTAATTAACTTTCTTCAACTTACAGAAGTTGGCATAAAGCAAAAACGAGAGAGCATTAGGAAAAATTACAGCAGTTTACATTTAGGTGTAAAGCCGATTTTCTTGCATTTACACATTTAGAAATCCACTACGAATTGCTTCAAATCATTAGCTTCACATATTAAAGTTTATTAACCCTCACTATCTTACACAAGTTGACATAGAGCCATAACGGCATTGCATTTGGAAAAAAATTCAATACTTTTACATTTAGGTATAAAACCGATTTGCTTCCATATACACAGTTAGAAATCCATATCCACGTATTACATAAAGTTAATTAACCCTCAGCCATAACGGCAGTGCATTTGGAAAAAATTCCATAATTTTACATTTAGGTATAAAACCGATTTTCTTGCATATACACATTTAGAAATCCACAACGAATTGCTTCAAATCATTAGCTTCACATATTAAAGTTAATTAACCCTCACCATCTTACTCAAGTTGACATAAAGCCATAACGGCAGTGCATTTGAAAAAATTCCACAATTTTACATTTAGCATAAAACCAATTTTCTCACATATACACATTTAGAAATCCACAACGAATTGCTTCAAATCATTAGCTTCACATATTAAAGTTAATTAACCTTCTTCATCTTACTCAAGTTGACATAAAGCCAAAACGACAGAGCATTGGGAAAAATTACAGAAATTTACATTTAGGTATAAAACCGATTTTCTTGCATATACACATTTAGAAATCCACAACGAATTGCTTCAAATCATTAGCTTAACACATTAAAGTTAATTAACCCTCATCATCTTACTCAAGTTGACATAAAGCCATAACGGCAGTGCATTTGGAAAAAATCCACAATTTTACATTTAGTTATAAAACCGATTTTCTTGCATATACACATTTAAAAATCCACAACGAATTGCTTCAAATCATTAGCTTCACATATTAAAGTTAATTAACCCTCATCATCTTACTCAAGTTGACATAAAGCCATAACGGCAGTGCATTTGAAAAAATTCCACAATTTTACATTTAGGTATAAAACCGATTTTCTTGCATATACACATTTAGAAATCCACATATTTAGAAGTTTACATAATAAAGTTAATTAACCTTCATCATCTTACCAAAGTTGACATAGCCATAACACAGTATTGGAAAAAATTCCAGTAGGTATATAAACCGATTTTCTTGCATATACACATTTAAAATCCATATTTGCTTCAAATCATTACAAATATTAAAAATTAACTCAATCTTACTCAAGTTGCATAAAGCCATAACGGCAGTGCATTTGAAAAAAGTCCACAATTTTACATTTAGGATAAAACCGATTTTCTTGCATATACACATTTAAAAATCGACAACGAATTGCTTCAAATCATTAGCTTCACATACTAAGGTTAATTAACCTTCACCATCTTACCCAAGTTGACATAGAGCCATAACGGCAGTGCATTTGAAAAAAATATCCACAATTTTACATTTAGCATAAAACCCTCACCATCTTACAAGTTGACATTAACTGCATTTTAAAAAATCCACAATTTACGTTAGGTATAAAACCGATTTTACTGCATTTAACACATTAGAAATCCACAACGAATTGCTTAAATCATTAGCTTCACATACTAAAGTTAATTAACCCTCATCATCTTGCTCAAGTTGGCATAAAGCCAAAACGACAGAGCATTGGGAAAAATTACAGAAATTTACATTTAGGTATAAATCCGATTTTCTTGCATGTACACATTTAGAAATCCACAACGAATTGCTTCAAATCATTAGCTTCACATATTAAAGTTAATTAACCCTCATCATCTTACTCAAGTTGACATAAAGCCATAACGGCAGTGCATTTGGAAAAAAATTTAAATAATTTTACATTTAGGTATAAAACCGATTTTCTTGCATATACATACACATTTAGAAACACATATCAAATTGATTCAAATCATTAGCTTAACATATTAAATTTAATTAACCCTCATCATCTTACTCAAGTTGCCAAAACGACAGAGCATTGGGAAAAATTACAGAAATTTACATTTGGGTATAAATCCGATTTTCTTGCATGTACACATTTAGAAATCCACAACGAATTGCTTCGAATAATTACTTTCACATATTAAAGTTAATTAACCCTCCTCATCTTACTCACGTAGACAGAAAGCCATAACGGCAGTGCATTTGGAAAAAGTCCACAATTTTACATGTAGGAATAAAACCGATTTTCTTGCATATACACATTTAGAAATACATATCAAGTTGCTTCAAATCATTAGCTTAACATATTAACGTTAATTAACCCTCATCATCTTACTTAAGTTGGCATAAAGCCAAAACGACAGTGCATTTGGAAAAATTCCAGAAATTTACATTTAGGTATAAAACCGATTTTCTTGAAATTACACAGTATTATCCCCAAAAGCCTCTGGCGGCAATCCAAGTGAGTTGTATCGTCTCCTTTCAATTTTTGTATATTATATCGTATGTATGGTTTAAAATCTAAAATATAAAATTTACGGTTCAGGCCAAATTTCCGGTCGAGAAAAAAAAAAAAAATAAAATTAAAAACCGTTACCAAACTGTTTTGGTGTTCTGTTTATTTTCCGGTAAAAACCGAAAACCGCTAACAAAGCAGTTTGGTACTGTCTATAACAGATTAGTGATTGCCGGTAAATGCTTACCGTTGTGTTATGACACAAAACTACCCCGAAAAAATATATACATATAAAAGTTCAAGTATTTACTTGCGAAATTTCCAGCAAGACCCCTTATACTTCACCAAGTATAAGCAGGATTGCTTAAAATAAGCTACGGCAATCAAAGAAAAAAAAAACAAGAAAAGCGTATTTGCGAATTAAATTTTATACCATACATACATATGTACATACATTTCACATATATTTATAAAACCATATAAAGAGCATAACGGGCATATATCCATATTGCAAATACTTATCTACATTTAGTACATACATATATTCTAAAGTCAGAATATCATTTTATTTTCTTTTCGCGGCCTCTTCTCACTGCGTACATAAATATATACATACATACTTATGTACATGCGGCGCAGTTACACAAATTATATACATTCTTACTATCAAGTGAAATTACCTACGGTCGGTTAATTCTTTTTTCGGGGTTTTTCGTACAAACATATATACGTATATATATACACGCGTATATATATATATGCACATACGGGCGCATATAAATATAGTCAATATATACTGGAACAAATACCTAATCGACATTGGGTACAAATTATATAACAAAAGGTTTTTATAACAACTTTTCATAATTAAATATTTGTACAAAAGTGTACTGTCACATATGTAGATACGCTTATTGCTTCAAAGTCCACATTGGCATATGTTCCGCGATACCCCTTGGATTTTGACTAACAAAACCAAGCAGGATTGCGTATAAAATATATTCGAAGTCCACATTGGCATATGTCCTGCAATACCCCTTGATTTTTGAGCAACAAAAACAAGCAGGATTGTGTAAAAAACCAAAGCGTAATACATATGTACATACATGCATATGTACAAAGTGCAGTGATCTCTACAGCGAGCGCTCATTAGCACATAACAAATAAAATATCCACCTATAGGTATACCCTATAGGACTTTGGAACATAAAGCATATATAAAAGAAATATACATAGAAAATCAAAATATATAAAATATTTCCGGTCGTTAATAAATAATTAAATCAAATTTAATCGATGAATTATTTATTTCATTTGAAAACTCTTATTAACTTAAAAGAGTTCGCGATTGCGCATATTATTACTCCGAAATACGTAAAGCGTTATCTTTATTCAATTTCGTTCAAAGCTCTTATTTACCTAAAAGAGTTCTCGTCTAATTATATACATAAATACATACAGATACTGTATACACGAAAGTATTTTGAAATCTCGGTTTATTAAAAAACCATTGCTTTTATTGATTTTTTGAAATTCTTACATACAAAAGAGTCTTCTATTCAGCATTTAATTTACGAAATATTTTCAAAACATCTACAAGTCTAGTTTTCACTAAGACGTTTTAATTTATTATATACATCTTTTAAATGAGCTCAGACTCAAAGGAATCTAAAACAACTCAGTTGCTAAAAGTTCCAAAGATGATTTCAGACGAAAAAAGTCCGTGTACACCGGCTGAAGCTACACACTCAAAGCAAGGTGCTACAAAACTAAAGAGGGGTAAAGATATTTCTTATACAAAATTCATTGCTGAGAGTGACAGTTTGATACGATACTGCACTCGATTTTCATCTTCACCGATTCAAGACAATTCTGAATCGGTCTTAGAAATCAAAAAAGATAATTTAGACAATTTCTGGACACGTCTCCAAGCGGCATATGACGCAATCGTAGAATCTGACGACTCAGATCTACCGGAAAATTTTAAATCCTCGGCATACACCAAGTATGAACACTGCCTAGACCAGTTCGAAGACACAAAGGCAATGATTTCTGATCAACTAAAGCTTTTAAGAGCAATTGCACCTACTCCACAACCGAGAGTAGAGCTGCCACAAAGACAAGCCCAAGAGGCAAGTTCAGGCATTCACCTTAAAGTGCCAGTATGCGACACAGATATATTTCATGGTGGTTATGAACAGTGGCCGTCCTTCCGGGACATGTTTACAGCTGTGTACATAAACCATCCTAAATTATCACAAGCGCAGAAGTTGTATCACCTCAGATACAAAACCAAAGGTCAGGCAGGCGTAATAGTCAAACAGTTCGCTCTCAATGACGAAAATTTCAATTTTGCTTGGGAAGCTCTTAAAGCACGTTACGAAAACGAGAGAATATTGGTCGACAAGCAAGTGACGATACTAATGAATTTACCAAAAATTCAGAAAGAAACCAGTGAAGAATTCATAAAGCTTCAATCCACGGTTTCAAATTGTTTGTCCGTTTTATCGACACAGAATATTCCCACAGATAATTGGGACCCCATTCTGGTAAATATATGCACAGCTGCATTACCAGAAAAATCGTTACTTTTGTGGGAGCAATCGCTCTCATCGCGAAGAAAGTGCCCAACGTGGCAGCAAATGAAAGAATTTCTAACTACCCAATATGAAATAGCAGAAAGGGTAGATAAAAAACTAGTCAGAACTAAAAACGTTCAAAACGACCTCAATAGAAGCTTCAATAGACCCCAAGCAAGTAGTCACAATAATTTAAATAGAAGCTTTTTTAAGAATCAATCGTTCACTTCTGAACAATATAAGCAAACGTCATGCGAACTTTGTAGAGGAGGTCACAAACTAAAATCATGCGAAAAATTCAAAAAAATGAATGTTAGCGATCGAAACAATTTCGTAAGAACGAAAAAATTATGTACCAACTGTCTGTCACATGCGCATACGCTTAAAGATTGCGAAAGCAAATTTAATTGCGTTTACTGCCATAAAAGACATCATTCAATGTTACATATAACAAATTTTTCCAGCTCACCCCCGAACAATGCAAACGTAAAACGAGCAACAGGATTAGTTGCCACAACAAATTCTGATAACTGCCAAGAAGCACCATGCTGCTCAAAGGCGTTGAAAACCCAAACGCTACATAGCGAAAATCACAGTAGGGTACTATTACCCACAGCAGTTGTCTCCATCGAACACCGAGGAGAACTGTTTAAACTCAGAGCCTTAATAGACCAAGGATCACAACGATCATTTATAGCGTCTAGGGCACAAAACAGGCTACAGTTACCAACAAAACTGGCCAACTTTGAAATCACGGGAATGGGCGGAAGAGTTGTTCAAAACTCAAATAAAATCTGCCCCATTACCCTCTTTTCCCCCAAAGCGGATAAGCGCATACAAGCAGAAGCTATTGTCTTACCGCAATTAACCAACATGCTACCAAGCTATCATATAAATAGCAAGCATTGGCAAAAGGTTTCACACCTAAAGCTAGCAGACCCAAACTGCAACACACCCGCTCAAATAGATCTTCTATTAGGCAGCGATCTCATACCACAGATAATACTCGAAGGTATTGAGAAAATTACTAATACACTTCTGGCGCAAAATACCATTTTCGGATGGGTCCTAAGTGGACTAGTTGCGGAACCAGTCACAACATTGACAACTCAAGTTGAGGAAGTCTCAAATGAGTACCTCAATTCACAATTGAGAAAATTTTGGGAATTAGAAGAACTCCCCCCATATCAGTCACAACCCCTGAAGATCAGTATTGTGAGGATTTTTACAAAGCCACAACTACTAGATCAGAAAACGGTCGGTACGTCGTACGACTACCACTTAGGCAACAATTTCCTAACACACTCGCCTTAGGTCACTCTCGCACCTCTGCAATACAGCAGTTTCTAAGTATGGAAAGAAACTTACTTAAAAAAGGTGAACTCAAATCAGCGTATGAGTATGATGGTGTGTTAGAAGAATACCTCCATTTAGATCACATGGAGGAAGTAACCCCAGGGGAGAAAATCGTCAACGGCAAATACTACTCCTTTTATCTGCCACATCACGCAGTAGTGAAGCCAGACAAAAAAACAACAAAAGTAAGAGTTGTTTTTAATGCCTCGAAAACCACTAGTTCAGGGAATTCCCTAAATGATATCCTATTTACGGGACCCACACTCCAACCAGATTTAATGCTTCTGATATTAAACTGGCGTATATTCAAATACGTATTCAATGGGGACGTTGAAAAAATGTATCGGCAAATAGTCGTACATAAAGACGACCAAGATTTTCAACGTATTATGTTCCGAAGATCCCCCACCAGTCCTTTACGCGACTTCAAACTGAAAACAGTTACATTTGGCGTTAACTGTGCACCATATCTAGCCATTCGAACACTCCACGAATTGGCAGACAACACAAAGTCAGAATTTCCTCTGGCAACTGAAGTGTTGAAAACTCAAACGTATGTAGACGATATTCTGTCTGGAAGTCACACTCTTCCACAAGCATACGAGGCCTTATCACAGGTAATAAAAGCCCTCAATTCCGCAGGGTTTCCATTAAAAAAGATTACGGCAAATCACCCAAATATAATCAAAAATATTCCAAACGAAAATTTGTTGGACACTAATTTCCTTATATTCGAAAAGGAAAGTACAACAAAAACATTAGGCATCCAATGGAATGCGATATCGGACCAGTTCTCATACACGACAGAGTCCATATCCGCATTATCAGCCATAACGAAAAGACAGATTTTATCCTCGGTGGCAAAACTTTTCGACCCCGCAGGATGGCTTTCGCCAATTATGATCCAAGCGAAAATCTTAATGCAAGAATTATGGCTAGAAGGAACCGACTGGGACGAACAAGTGAAACCTCTTCGCTTAGAAAAATGGTCCCAGTTCGCAAACAATCTGAATGCCATTTCTCAGATTCAAATTCCACGATGGGTAAATTACTCTCCCGAACACAAAGTCAAATTACATGGCTTTTGTGACGCCTCAGAAAAGGCATACTGCGCTACAATCTATGTGCGCACGCAAAGTGACACCACGACCACAAGCCACTTATTAGTAGCAAAAGCAAAGGTGGCACATTTAAAAACTATAAGTCTCCCACGACTTGAGTTATGTGGCGCACTACTACTTTCAAAATTAGTAGCCATGGTGCAAACGCATTTAAATATGACAAAATGCAAACTATATATGTGGTCCGATTCAGAAATTGTACTAGCCTGGTTGGAAAAACCACCACATGCCTGGAAGACGTATATTTCTAACCGAACGTCTCAAATTCTTGACCTAGTGGGATCAGCCACTTGGCGTCACGTAGCCAGTGCTGACAATCCTGCCGATCTAGGTACAAGAGGGTGCAAGCCACTGTACCTTGCCACTACCACCCTCTGGTGGAATGGCCCCCGATGGTTGATAGAATCTCCTGATTCTTGGCCACAATCCCCCATGCGCAACATTATAGCCCCAGAAGGTCGAAAAATCGCCACCTTTCACACGTTATTGGATGATACCGACATCCTTGAACGATTTTCATCGTTTCCAAAAGCTCTCAGAGTAGTTGCTTATATGTTCAAATTTATCGAGCAACTCAAAAGCAAAGTAAAGGGATCACATAATTTCCCATGCAACAAAGTGACGCACCTAGAGTTTTAAAAGGCAAAGGTTTCACTAATAGCATATACACAAGCGCGCTATTTCAGCAGCGATATATCACTTCTAAGAGAATCGAAGCCGATTGATAAAAAGAGCTCACTCTTAGTTCTAAACCCCTTTCTGGACACGAAAGGTCTGCTTCGTGCCAATGGTCGGCTCGCTAATTCGAGCCTGACATACAATGAACGCCACCCCATAATAATTCCAGAGAGGTCACCATTTGCCACATTATTCCTCCATTACATCCACATCTCAATGCTACACGCCGAACATCGCCTCATGCAACACATGGTCCGCCAAGAGCTGTACATACCCCGACTGAAGCCCCAAATAAAGAAGTGCATTTTCATGTGCAAAATCTGCACTATGCATAAACAGAAAATGCGGTCGCAGATTATGGCAGCACTTCCACCGGAACGCTGCAATTTCGCTCTGCCTTTCACCACAACAGGTGTTGATTTTGCTGGGCCTTTCCAGGTAAAGACGTCCATGTTAAGGTCTCACACTCTCATGAAAGGCTTTGTGGCTGTCTTTGTATGTTTCACGACAAAGGCAGTACATCTTGAGCTGTGCAGTAATCTGACGACGGAGGCTTTTCTCGCGGCATTTGCTCGCTTCGTCGCTCGACGTGGCTACCCATCAAAAATCATGAGCGATAATGGCAAAACCTTTATCGGAGCTCAACGAGCCACAGAGAAGCAATTTGTGGATTTTTTGAAACAAGTGTCACCCGACATCGTATAAAAGTACGCCCCTCAAGTTATCAATTGACAATTTATACCCCCAAGCGCTCCTCATATGGGTGGTTTATGGGAATCAGCTGTAAAAAACTTCAAAACCCATTTCAAACGGGTAGCTGGAAATTATAAATTCAATTACGAAGAGTTCACGACGTTATTAAATCGAATTGAACTTTACTTCCACAACCGATTTTCTTGCACATACACATTTAGGAATACATATGAAGTTGCTTTAAATCATTAACTTTACATAATAAAGTTAGTTAACCTTCTTCATCTTACCAAAGTTGACATAGAGCCATAACAGCAGTACATGTGAAAAAATTCCAGAATTATATATGTAGGTATAAAACCGATATTCTTTCATATACAAATTTTGAAATTACTCAAGTTGGCATAAAGCCATAACGGCAGTGCATTTGGAAAAAAGTCCACAATTTTACACTTAGTTATAAAACCGATTTTCTTGCATATACACAATTATAAATACATATCAAGTTGCTTCAAATCATTAGCTCAACATATTAAAGCTAATTAACCCTCACCATCTTACCCAAGTTGACATAAAGCCATAACGGCAGTGCATTTGAAAAAAAATCCACAATTTTACGTTTAGGTATAAAACCGATTTTCTTGCATACACACATTATAAATCCACAACGAATTGCTCCATATCATTAGCTTCACATATTAACGTTAATTAACCTTCGTCATCTTACTCAAGTTGACATAAAGCCAAAACGACAGAGCATTGGGAAAAATTACAGAAATTTACATTTAGGTATAAAACCGATTTTCTTGCATATACACATTTAGAAATCCACAACGAATTGCTTCAAATCATTAGCTTTACATATTAAAGTTAATTAACCCTCATCATCTTACTCAAGTTGACATAAAGCCATAACGGCAGTGCATTTGGAAAAAATTCCATAATTTTACACTTAGGTATAAAACCGACTCTCATGCATGTACACATTTAGAAATCAATACGAAGCTGCTTCAAATCATTAGCTTAACATATTAAAGTTATTTAACCCTCACCATTTACTCAAGTTGACATAAAGCCAAAACGACAGAGCATTGGGAAAAATTACATAATTTTACATTTAGGTATAAAACCGATTTTCTTGCATATACACATTTAGAAATCCACAACGAATTGCTTCAAATCATGAGCTTAGCATGCTAAAGTTAATTAACCTTCATCATCTTACTCAAGATGACATAAAGAAATGACCGCAGTGCATTTGGAAAAAAATACGTATTTTACATTTAGGTATAAAACCGATTTTCTTGCATATACACATTTAGAAATACATATCAAGTTGCTTCAAATCATAAGCTTCACATATTAAAGTTAAATAACATCTTACTTAAGTTGACATAAAGCCAAAACGACAGAGCATTGGGAAAAATTACAGAATTTTACATTTAGGTATAAAACCGATTTTCTTGCATATACACATTTAGAAATCCACAACGAATTGCTTCAAATCATTAGCTTCACATATTAAAGTTAATTAACCCTCATCATCTTACTCAAACTGACATAAGACCATAACGGCAGTGCATTTGGAAAAAATTTCAAGAATTTTACATTTAGGTATAAAACCGATTTTCTTGCATGTACACATTTAGAAATACATATCAAGTTGCTTCAAATCATTAGCTTAACATATTAAAGTTAATTAACCTTCTTCAACTTACAGAAGTTGGCATAAAGCCAAAACGACAGAGCATTGGGAAAAATTACAGAATTTTACATTTAGGTATAAAACCGATTTTCTTGCATATACACATTTAGAAATACATATCAAGTTGCTTCAAATCATTAGCCTAACATATTAAAGCCTCATCATCTTACCCAAGTTGACATAAAGCCATAACGGCAGTGCATTTGGAAAAAAATTCCATAATTTTACATTTAGGTATAAAACCGATTTTCTTGCATATACGCATTTAGAAATACATATCAAGTTGTTTCAAATCATTAGCGTAACATATTAAAGATAATTAACCTTCTTCAACTTACAGAAGTTGACATAAAGCCAAAACGGCAGTGCATTTGGAAAAAATTCCACAATTTTACATTTAGGTATAAAACCGATTTTCTTGCACTTACAAATTTACAAATACATATCAAGTTGCTTCAAATCATTAACTTCACATATTAAAGTTAATTAACCTTCTTCATCTTACAGAAGTTGGCATAAAGCCAAAACGACAGTGCATTGGGAAAAATTACAGAATTTTACATTTAGGTATAAAACAGATTTTCTTGCATATACACATTTAGAAATCCACCAAGAATTGCTTCAAATCATTAGCTTCACATATTAAAGTTAATTAACCCTCATCATCTTACTCAAGTTGACATAAAGCCATAACGGCAGTGCATTTGGAAAAAAATTCCATAATTTTACTATTAGGTATAAAACCGATTTTCTTGCATATTCATATTTAGAAATACATATCAAGTTGTTCAAATCATTAGCTTCACATATTAAAGTTAATTAACCCTCTTCATCTTACAGAAGTTGGCATAAAGCCAAAACGACAATGCATTTGGAAAAATTACATAATTTTACATTTAGGTATAAAACCGATTTTCTTGCATGTACACATTTAGAAATCCACAACGAATTGCTTCAAATCATTAGCTTCACATATTAAAGTTAATTAACCTTCTACATCTTACAGAAGTTGACATAAAGCCATAACGGCAGTGCATTTGGAAAAAATTCCATAATTTTGCATTAAGCTATAAAACCGATTTTCTTGCATATATGTACATATTTAGAAATACATATGAAGTTGTTTCAAATCATTAGCGTAACATATTAAAGTTAATTAACCTTCTTCAACTTACAGAAGTTGGCATAAAGCCAAAACGACAGAGCATTGGGAAAAATTACAGAATTTTACATTTAGGTATAAAACCGATTTTCTTGCCTATACACATTTAGAAATCCACAACGAATTTCTTCAAATCATTAGCTTAACATATTAAAGTTAATAAACCTTTTTCATCTTACAGAAGTTGGCATAAAGCCAAAACGGCAGGGAATTTGGAAAAAATTCCATAATTTTACATTTAGGTATAAAACCGATTTTCTTGCATATACACATTTAGAAATACATATCAAGTTGTTTCAAATCATTAGCTTCACAAATTTAACCATCATCATCTTACTCAAGTTGACATAAAGCCAAAACGACAGAGCATTGGGAAAAATTCCAGAATTTTACATTTAGGTATTTAACCGACTTTCTTGCATGTACACATTTAGAAATCCATATCAAATTGCTTCAAATCATTAGCTTCATATATTAAAGTTAATTTACCTTCTTCATCTTACCAAAGTTGGCATAAAGCCAAAACGACAGAGCATTGGGAAAAATTACAGAATTTTACATTTAGGTATAAAAACGATTTTCTTGCATATACACATTTAGAAATCCACAACGGATTTCTTCAAATCATTAGCTTAACATATTAAAGTTAATTAACCTTTCTTCAATTTACAGAAGTTGGCATAAAGCCAAAACGACAGTGCATTTGGAAAAATTCCAGAATTTTACATTTAGGTATAAAACCGATTTTCTTGCAGATGCACATTTGGCAATCTATGTCGAATGGCTTCAAATCATTAGCTTCACATATTAAAGTTAATTAACCTTCTTCATCTTACAGAAGTTGGCATAAAGCCATAAAGGCAGTGCATTTGGGAAAAATTCCATAATTTTACATTTAGGTATAAAACTGATTTTCTTGCATATACACATTTAGAAATACATATCAAGTTGTTTCAAATCATTAGCTTCACATATTAAAGTTAATTAACCCTCATCATCTTACTCAAGTTGGCATAAAGCCAAAACGACAGAGCATTGGGAAAAATTACAGAATTTTACATTTAGATATAAAACCGATTTTCTTGCAGATACACATTTGGCAATCTATGTCGAATGGCTTCAAGTCATTAGCTTCACATATTAAAGTTAAATAACCTTCTTCATCTTACAGAAGTTGGCGTAAAGCCATAAAGGCAGTGCATTTGGAAAAAAATCCATAATTTTACATTCAGGTATAAAACGGATCTCGTCTGACTTTCTCACCCGCTTCAGTGCAGTTATCTTTAATTATTCTTCTTTTGCGCTCTATCCCACGTGTTTCTTCTGTTTGTGCAACCAAAGGTATACTCTACCAAGTGACTAATAACATAAAAGTGCAACATGCTCCCCGGGGCTACTAACCTAGGGGAAAACAGGTTTGCCCTGCTTTCCTCTAGTCCACAATCAAAAAGGAAAAAGGCCAACAAATCTGTTGAAGAGTTTCCTGATCTCCCTCTTGTAAACATTACAAAGAACGACGATCCTAAGTTCATTGTATTAAAATCGTGCGACAACAACAAGCCCCTATCACGTTTTTCATGTGTTTTGGTACATAAAGCCCTTAACGCCATAAGTAAAGATGTGAAAATTACAGAAATGAGAGATGGAAATCTCTTGCTACTTGCAAAAAATAAAAAAATTGCCGAAAAGTTCATCAACATCAAAAACCTCTCAGGCATCTGCCAAATCGAAGCAAAATACCATGAGCAACACAATAGTGTCAAAGGCACAATTTTCGCTCCGTTCCTCAATCACTTCCCAGACAACGAAATTGTGGAAGGCTTAGAAGCATATGGTGTAACATCCATTTACAGATTTCAGAGAAAAACTGAAGGAGTTCTTTCACCAACAGGTGCGTTACTTTTAACCTTTGAAAGCTACAAACTTCCCGAAAAAATAGATGTTGCATGGAGGAAAATTTCTGTTCGCCCATATTTTCCCAACCCAATGCGTTGCAAATCTTGCCAAAAGCTTGGCCATACACTAAAGCATTGCAAAAATCTTCCATCATGCGTTAATTGCTATTTCCCTCCGCACGAAGAAGAAAAATGCTCAAGATTAATGTGCGCAAATTGTTCTGATGAACATCCCGCGTCCTCAATTAGTTGCCCAAAATTCCAACAAGCGAAGGAAATATTAAAAATAAAACCGGAAAAAAGTGCAGTATGCACGAAGCAGCAAAGAAATACAGAGCGCAAGCTCCCTCCCCCACTCCTCTTCAATCATTATCTGAAATTACTAAGCGACCTGCTCCCATAGCAACCAACAATATCAATATACCTACTGTAAAAACTACAACAACAAACAATAATGCAAACATCATTCCTATATCTCCACCAATCGATTCACCATCCACCTCTTCATTAAAATCAAATGCAATAAGCCTTACCGCTTTATCCCCACCCCGCCACAGTACCAATACCAATCTTCCCACCTTTCTAAACTCTCAGCTCAGCGAAGCAATGCAATCCACCTTAGCAAGCGCTAAATTAAATGACATTGCGCAATTCGCTTATAGCTCAAGTCTTAAACATTCTTCTTCACGCGACTAGACGCGCTATGCCAAGCATAGTTCACTCATAGTTGTCAAGACTCAATTGTCTCTCCCCACTCACTAGCTATTTATATTTCTCCCTTTTCTGTTTCTTGTCTTTACTTTTTTCGGTATGCTGTCGATCATACAATAGAATGTGAACGGTTATGCCAACAATTATTACGAACTAGAAACTCTTATCAATTCTTACACTCCATCCATGATCTTCCTTAATGAAACTCATATTCCACATAATCAACCTGCTCACACGCCAAAATCCTACGTAGGCTATTTTTACAATCTCCCGCACGTTACAACAAAAAACCAAGGCGCTGCTATTTTAATAAGAAGAAGCATACCCCACAAAGTACTACCTGTTCGGTCTAATCTCTCAGTAGTTGCCATTGAAATTAATGCACCAACAAAACTAGCAGCAGCTTGCATCTACATTCCACCCACACAAGATTTTGCTTCTTCTGATATTCTGCAATTGATAAACCAATTAGATAAACCACTTATTTTAGGAGGAGACATAAACGCCTGGAGTACATTATGGGGATCTACGAACACAAACTCAAGAGGCGAAAAAGTTGAAGATTCGCTACTTGCATCCAATATTATCTGTCTTAACGATGGATCCGCCACACATTTTTCCACCCACAACACCTTCTCCAATATTGATGTCACGTTTTGCTCTACTAATATAGCGCCCCAATGCACATGGAACGTGCTAAATTCTTTGTTTGGCAGCGACCACTTCCCAATATTCATACAAACAAATCCGCGCAACAATCAAAATACGAGTACATTTAAATTTACATCTTAATTCAAAACTGATGAGGCTGATTGGAAAAAGTTCAGACAAATATGCAACAATCTTTGTGAGACCACGCAAGTTTCCTCCAACTCGAACCAGGAGTCTGCTAAAATTTCGATAATCATACGTACCGCTTCTCACTTTTCCATCCCTCGAACGCTTCCCAACAAAAGTAGGAAAAATATTCCTTGGTGGAACGCTGACTTGTCCAGACTACGGCTCACCAAGCAGAATTTATGGTATGAATACAAGCGAACACGCTCAGCTGAAAACCTGCTCCTTTACAAAAAGGCACTTCGTTATTCCGACGTTTTGCCAAACATTATAAAAAGAAAAAGTTTGAAGAACTCACTCAAAATGCTAACCGGATCTCCTAAACAGCCTCTAGTTTCCTACATTCAAACACAAAGCGGCCCATTAACGGCTCCCGTAGACATTGCTAACCATTTTGATTCTTTCCTGTCACTCTCTTCTTCCGATGCAAGCTTCTCAGACACGTTCCGCAACCTAAAATCTCAACGAATAAGTATTGAACCACCTATTTTGTATCGTTTGTCGCCTCCCGCTAAGCAACTAGAGTCTGAAATTCTACTAACCGAACTCGAATTCGCTCTTTCGTCCGTTAAAGGCAAAGCCCCTGGTCTTGACAAGATTACCTATCCAATCATTCAAAACTTGCCTATCCAGGCTAAGCATCGTTTACTCAACCTCTATTATAATATATTTGAAAGCGGATGCTATCCTCATGCCTGGAAAACTTCGTGTATACTTCCTATCCTGAAACCCACTTAGCCAGCGCTTGATGTCAACAACTATAGGCCGATATCGCTCTTACCCTGTTTGGGAAAACTTCTTGAAAAAGTTATAGTTAACCGGCTGATGTGGTATGGCAACAAAAGAAAACTCATAAGCCCCAACCAAACCGAATACAGAAAGAACTATGGCACCATCGATGCTCTTTTGCACCTAGATCACTTTATATCAAGCGCTCTTTCCTCTATAAACCATGTCTCAATTTTAGTAATTGATTTTCAGAAAGCATTCGACCGTGTTGGTGCCCATATCGTTCTGAGACAATTAGATAAGTGGAAACTAGGCCCTAAAATCAAGAAATTTGTCAAGAACTTCCTCAGTCACAGGCAATGCAAAGTAAAAATAAATGGTTTCCTATCCTCCATAGCTTCACTTGACAACGGAACCCCGCAAGATTACTCAACTCACTTACAACCATCGCGGCATCGAGTGCCAGCTTTATGCTGACGATGTAATTTTCTACACAAAGAATGCAAACCTCACCAATACAGCCCATCTGTTTGAGAATATCTTATCCGAAATTTCGACATGGTCCCTATCATCAGGAACTACTATCTCTTACGAAGAATCAAAAACATTACACATTTGTAAAAAACGAACATGCTCAGGTTTACTAACCTATTCTAACAATATTAATATTAGTATGGAAAATGAACTTAAAATTTTAGGGCTAGTACTAGACTCTAAATATAGCGTTGAGGCCCATTGTAAGCATATTAACGCGACTAAATATAATCAAATATCTAACGTCGAAAAAAAGTTTAATTCATCCATTTACGCTTATCAACGTCACCAAGGCTCTAGTAATTTCCAAGATCGACTACTCTCTACCTATCTTCGGCAACTTCCCGGTTTCTACAGTGAAAATACTCTCCTCCCCTTACCACGTGGCCATGCGCAGAGGCACTAGAGCATTTCCAACAACACCACTAAAGAATCTCTTTGCTGAAACTGGCCTGCCAACTATAATAGACAGGACTATCGACTGCACCAGACGTTTACTACCAAAGCTTCTGTTCACGACCAACACTATTCTCGCCAAAGACGTCCACAATGCTCTCTCGAGGAAACGGAAACCTAAGTGCTTGTCAGCCATCGCGCGATGCGTTAACTTCGCCAGGCAACTTGAGATACCTTCCTATAAATTTTCTCTTGGACCTGAAACTCGTCCACAATGGATGATAAAAAATTCTTCCTTTGCTATTAAGATCCTGCAACTGCCGAAGGATAACACCTAAAGCGAAAAATACAGGCAACTCTTCGCTTCGGAGAAGTCAAAATACTCCAGTTACGGTTGGAACTTTATATACACCGACGGCTCAAAAACAGCAAACAGCTCAACATTCGCAGTCACAAAAGAAAATGGTGACTTGATTCGACACGGCACTCTCCACACAATATGTTCTTCATTTACGGCCGAAGTCGTCACTTTATTAGAAGCAGTTACTTATGTATAATTACACTAGGGGAAAGTATATCGTAAGCACCGATAGCAAATTTTGCATCGAAGCCATAGAATCGCCGGAAAATACACAAAATAAAATAGTCGCCATACGCAACAATCTTTTGAAATATCCAAACAAGCTGAAACTGATGTGGATCCCGGGGCACACAGGGCTATCCGGTAATGAAAAAGCAGACGCAGCTGCGAAAAATGCAGCAAATACACCAACCATAACTTTCGGTTATTTCACAAAACAAGACATTATAACTGAGATTACCCGCCTAAGGAAAAAAGCAGCAAAAGATAATTGGAATGGACATATTCATCACTATTCTAAAATCAAACCGATCAGAATTAAGCCGACCTACACTGCCGACATCTCCTTACGCGCCATCAGGCCCTTTACCCGCTTACGTCTGGGACACACCATAATTACACACGCTTATTTACTGCAACGTGCCCCTCATGGTAACTGCCCATTCTGCGACGAAAACGCAACGTTAGAACACATATTAACCGCTTGCCCTATAACTGCAACAATTAGACATGAGATATTTAATTCGGCCGATCCATTCCAGCTTCTGAATGAGCCCACCGCTAAAAATGTGAATATGATTTATAATTTTTTAAGGAAACAGATCTACTTCGAAGAACATAAAGATTTATAGCTACTCTAATTAACTCACTAACCCTACTTCCTAAGTACTAATCTATCCTTTCACCTCTGTTTTAATATTACATTAAACATACATATGTATGTAGCATAACAGACAGCCGAAGGCCTCTGCTGCTGCTAGATATTTATTTGTAGAATATTAAGTATTGTACAAATAATTTATAAAAAAAAAAATAAAACTAAAATTAAAGATTTTCTTGCATGTACACATTAAGAAATCCATATCAAGTTGTTACAAATCATTAACTTTACATATTAAAGTTAGTTAAGCCTCATCATCTTACTCAAGTAGACATAAAGCCAAAACGACAGAGCATTGGGAAAAATTACAGAAATTTTACATTTAGGTACATAACCGATTTTCTTGCATATACACATTTAGAAATACATATCAAGTTGCCTCAAATCATTTGCTTAACATATTAAAGTTAATTAACCCTCATCATCTTACCCAAGTTGACATAAAGCCATAACGGCAGAGCATTTGGAAAAAAAATCCATAATTTTACATTTAGGTATAAAACCAATTTTCTTGCATTTAAACATTTAGCAATCCACCTCGACTCGATTCAAATCATTAACGTCACATATTAAAGTTAATTAACCTTCTTCATTTTACAGAAATTGGTATAAAGCCAAAACGATAGTGCATTTGGAAAAATTCCAGAATTTTACATTTAGATGTATAATCGATTATCTTGCAGATACACATTTGGCAATTTATGTCGAATGGCTTCAAGTCATTAGCTTCACATATTAAAGTTAAATAACCTTCTTCATCTTACAGAAGTTAGCGTAAAGCCAAAACGGCAGTGCATTTGGAAAAAATTCCATAATTTTTACATTTAGGTATAAAACCGATTTTCTTGTATATACACATTAAGAAATCCATATCAAGTTGTTACAAATCATTAACTTTACATATTAAAGTTAGTTAAGCCTCATCATCTTACTCAAGAAGACATAAAGCCAAAACGACAGAGCATTGGGAAAAATTACAGAATTTTACATTTAGGCATAAAACCGATTTTCTTGCATGCACACATTAAGAAATACACAACGAATTGCTTCAAATTATTAGCTTCACCTACTAAAGTTAGTTAACCGTCATCATCTTACTCAAGGTAATATAAAACCATAACGGCAGTGCATTTGGAAAAAAATTCCATAATTTCACATTTAGGTATAAAACCGATTTTCTTGCATATACACATTTAGAAATCCATATCAAGTTGCTTCAAGTCATTAGCTTAACATATTAAAATTAATTGACCTTCATCATCTTACAGAAGTTGACATAAAGCCAAAACGGCAGAGCATTTGGAAAAATTCCATAATTTTACATTAAGGTATAAAACCGATTTTCTTGCAGATGCACATTTAGAAATATATATCAAGTTGTTTCAGATCATTAGCTTCACATATTAAAGTTAATTAACCTTCTTCATCTTACAGAAGTTGGCGTAAAGCCATAAAGGCAGTGCATTTGGGAAAAATTCCATAATTTTACATTTAGGTATAAAACCGATTTTCTTGCATATTCACATTTAGAAATACATATCAAGTTGTTACAAATCATTAACTTTACATATTAAAGTTAGTTAAGCCTCATCATCTTACTCAAGTAGACATAAAGCCAAAACGACAGAGCATTGGGAAAAATTACAGAATTTTACATTTAGGTATAAAACCGATTTTCTTGCATGCACACATTAAGAAATACACAACGAATTGCTTCAAATTATTAGCTTCACCTACTAAAGTTAGTTAACCGTCATCATCTTACTCAAGGTAATATAAAGCCATAACGGCAGTGCATTTGGAAAAAAACTCCATAATATCACATTTAGGTATAAAACGTATTTTCTTGCATATTCACATTTAGAAATACATATCAAGTTGTTTCAAATCATTAGCTTCACATATTAAAGTTAATTAACCCTCATCATCTTACTCAAGTTGGCATAAAGCCAAAACGACAGAGCATTTGGAAAAAATTCCATAATTTTACATTAAGCTATAAAACCGATTTTCTTGCAGATACACTTTTGGCAATCTATGTTGAATTTCTTCAAATCATTAGCTTAACATATTAAAGTTAATAAACCTTCTTCATCTTACAGAAGTTGGCATAAAGCCATAACGGCAGTGCATTTGGGAAAAATTCCATAATTTTGCATTTAGGTATAAAATCGATTTTCTTGCAGATACACATCTGGCAATCTATGTCGAATGGCTTCAAGTCATAAGCTTCACATATTAAAGTTAAATAACTTTCTTCATCTTACAGAAGTTGGCGTAAAGCCATAAAGGCAGTCATTTGGAAAAAATTCCCGTCTGACTTTTTCACTCGCTTCAGTGCAGTTATCTTTAATTATTCTTCTTTTGCGCTCTATCCCACGTGTTTCTTCTGTTTTTGCGAACAAAGGTATACTCTTCCAAGTGACTAATAACATAAAAGTACAACATGCCCCCCGGGGCTACTAACCTAAGGGAAAACAGGTTTGCCCTGCTTTCCTCTAGTCCACAATCAAAACGGAAACAAGCCAACAAATCTGTTGAAGAGTTTCCTGATCTCCCTCTTGTAAACATTACAAAGAACGACGATCCTAAGTTCATTGTATTAAAATCGTGCGACAACAACAAGCCCCTATCACGTTTTTCATGTTTTTTGGTACATAAAGCCCTTAACGCCATAAGTAAAGATGTGAAAATCACAGAAATGAGAGATGGAAATCTCTTGCTACTTGCAAAAAATAAAAAAATTGCCGAAAAGTTCATCAACATCAAAAACCTCTCAGGCATCTGCCAAATCGAAGCAAAATACCATGAGCAACACAATAGTGTCAAAGGCACAATTTTCGCTCCGTTCCTCAATCACTTCCCAGACAACGAAATTGTGGAAGGCTTAGAAGCATATGGTGTAACATCCATTTACAGATTTCAGAGAAAAACTGAAGGAGTTCTTTCACCAACAGGTGCGTTACTTTTAACCTTTGAAAGCTACAAACTTCCCGAAAAAATAGATGTTGCATGGAGGAAAATTTCTGTTCGCCCATATTTTCCCAACCCAATGCGTTGCAAATCTTGCCAAAAGCTTGGCCATACACTAAAGCATTGCAAAAATGTTCCATCATGCGTTAATTGCTATTTCCCTCCGCACGGAGAAGAAAAATGCTCAAGATTAATGTGCGCAAATTGTTCTGATGAACATCCCACAAGCGAAAGAAATATTAAAAATAAAACCGGAAGAAAAGTGCAGTATGCGCGAAGCAGCAAAGAAATACAGAGCGCAAGCTCCCTCCCCCACTCCTCTTCAATCATTCTCTGAAATTACTAAGCGACCTGCTCTCATAGCAACCAACAATATCAATATACCCACTGTAAAAACTACAACAACAAACAATAATGCAAACATCATTCCTATATCTCCACCAATCGATTCACCATTCACCTCTTCATTAAAATCAAATGCAATAAGCCTTACCGCTTTATCCCCACCCCCCCACAGTACCAATACCAATCTTCCCACCTTTCTAAACTCTCAGCTCAGCCAAGACTCAATTTTCTCTCCCCACTCACTAGCTATTTATATTTCTCCCTTTTCTGTTTCTTGTCTTTACTTTTTTCGGTATGCTGTCGATCATACAATAGAATATGAACGGTTATGCCAACAATTATTATGAACTAGAAACTCTTATCAATTCATACACTCCATCCATGATCTTCTTTAATGAAACTCATATTCCACATAATCAACCTGCTCACACGCCAAAATCCTACGTAGGCTATTTTTACAATCTCCCGCACGTAACAACAAAAAAACAAGGCGCTTCTATTTTAATAAGAAGAAGCATACCCCACAAAGTACTACCTGTTCGGTCTAATCTCTCAGTAGTTGCCATTGAAATTAATGCACCAACAAAACTAGCAGCAGCTTGCATCTACATTCCACCCACACAAGATTTTGCTTCTTCTGATATTCTGCATTTGATAAACCAATTAGATAAACCACTTATTTTAGGAGGAGACATATACGCCTGGAGTACATTATGGGGATCTGCGAACACAAACTCAAGAGGCGAAAAAGTTGAAGATTCGCTACTTGCATCCAATATTATCTGTCTTAACGATGGATCCGCCACACATTTTTCCACCCACAACACCTTCTCCAATATTGATGTCACGTTTTCTCTACTAATATAGCGCCCCAATGCACATGGAACGTGCTAAATTCTTTGTTTGGCAGCGACCACTTCCCAATATTCATACAAACAAATCCGCGCAACAATCAATATACGAGTACATTTAAATTTACATCTTAATTCAAAACTGATGAGGCTGATTGGAAAAAGTTCAGACAAATATGCAACAATCTTTGTGAGACCACGCAAGTTTCCTCCAACTCGAACCAGGAGTCTGCTAAAATTTCGATAATCATACGTACCGCTTCTCACTTTTCCTTCCCTCGAACGCTTCCCAACAAAAGTAGGAAAAATATTCCTTGGTGGAACGCTGACTTGTCCAGACTACGGCTCACCAAGCAGAATTTATGGTATGAATACAAGCGAACACGCTCAGCTGAAAACCTGCTCCTTTACAAAAAGGCACTTCGTTATTCCGACGTTTTGCCAAACATTATAAAAAGAAAAAGTTTGAAGAACTCACTCAAAATGCTAACCGGATCTCCTAAACAGCCTCTAGTTTCCTACATTCAAACACAAAGCGGCCCATTAACGGCTCCCGTAGACATTGCTAACCATTTTGATTCTTTCCTGTCACTCTCTTCTTCCGATGCAAGCTTCTCAGACACGTTCCGCAACCTAAAATCTCAACGAATAAGTATTGAACCACCTATTTTGTATCGTTTGTCGCCTCCCGCTAAGCAACTAGAGTCTGAAATTCTACTAACCGAACTCGAATTCGCTCTTTCGTCCGTTAAAGGCAAAGCCCCTGGTCTTGACAAGATTACCTATCCAATCATTCAAAACTTGCCTATCCAGACTAAGCATCGTTTACTCAACCTCTATAATAATATATTTGAAAGCGGATGCTATCCTCATGCCTGGAAAACTTCGTGTATAGTTCCTATCCTGAAACCCCCTTAGCCAGCGCTTTATGTCAACAACTATAGGCCGATATCGCTCTTACCCTGTTTGGGAAAACTTCTTGAAAAAGTTATAGTTAACCGGCTGATGTGGTATGGCAACAAAAGAAAACTCATAAGCCCCAACCAAACCGCATACAGAAAGAACTATGGCACCATCGATGCTCTTTTGCACCGAGATCACTTTATATCAAGCGCTCTTTCCTCTAAAAACCATGTCTCAATTTTAGCAATTGATTTTCAGAAAGCATTCGACCGTGTTGGTGCCCATATCGTTCTGAGACAATTAGATAAGTGGAAACTAAGCCCTAAAATCAAGAAATTTGTCAAGAACTTCCTCAGTCAAAGGCAATGCAAAGTAAAAATAAATGGTTTCCTATCCTCCATAGCTTCACTTGACAACGGAACCCCGCAAGATTACTCAACTCACTTACAACCATCGCGGCATCGAGTGCCAGCTTTATGCTGACGATGTAATTTTCTACACAAAGAATGCAAACCTCACCAATACAGCCCATCTGTTTGAGAATATCTTATCCGAAATTTCGACATGGTCCCTATCATCAGGAACTACTATCTCTTACGAAGAATCAAAAACATTACACATTTGTAAAAAACGAACATGCTCAGGTTTACTAACCTATTCTAACAATATTAATATTAGTATGGAAAATGAACTTAAAATTTTAGGGCTAGTACTAGACTCTAAATATAGCTTTAAGGCCCATTGTAAGCATATTAACGCGACTAAATATAATCAAATATCTAACGTCGAAAAAAAGTTTAATTCATCCATTTACGCTTATCAACGTCACCAAGGCTCTAGTAATTTCCAAGATCGACTACTCTCTACCTATCTTCGGCAACTTCCCGGTTTCTACAGTGAAAATACTCTCCTCCCCTTACCATGTGGCCATGCGCAGAAGCACTAGAGCATTTCCAACAACACCACTAGAGAATCTCTTTGCTGAAACTGGCCTGCCAACTATAATAGACAGGACTATCGACTGCACCAGACGTTTACTACCAAAGCTTCTGTTCACGACCAACACTATTCTCGCCAAAGACGTCCACAATGCTCTCTCGAGGAAACGGAAACCTAAGTGCTTGTCAGCCATCGCGCGATGCGTTAACTTCGCCAGGCAACTTGAGTTACCTTCCTATAAATTTTCTCTTGGACCTGAAACTCGTCCACAATGGATGATAAAAAATTCTTCTTTTGCTATTAAGATCCTGCAACTGCCGAAGGATAACACCTAAAGCGAAAAATACAGGCAACTCTTCGCTTCGGAGAAGTCAAAATACTCCAGTTACGGTTGGAACTTTATATACACCGACGGCTCAAAAACAGCAAACAGCTCAACATTCGCAGTCACAAAAGAAAATGGTGACTTGATTCGACACGGTACTCTCCACACAATATGTTCTTCATTTACGGCCGAAGTCGTCACTTTGTTAGAAGCAGTTACTTATGTATATTACACTAGGGGAAAGTATATCGTAAGCACCGATAGCAAATTTTGCATCGAAGCCATAGAATCGCCGGAAAATACACAAAATAAAATAGTCGCCATACGCAACAATCTTTTGAAATATCCAAACAAGCTGAAACTGATGTGGATCCCGGGGCACACAGGGCTATCCGGTAATGAAAAAGCAGACGCAGCTGCGAAATATGCAGCAAATACACCAACCATAACTTTCGGTTATTTCACAAAACAAGACATTATAACTGAGATTACCCGCCTAAGGAAAAAAGCAGCAAAAGATAATTGGAATGGATATATTCATCACTATTCTAAAATCAACCCGTTCAGAATTAAGCCGACCTACACTGCCGACATCTCCTTACGCGCCATCAGGTCCTTTACCCGCTAACGTCTTGGACACACCATAATTACACACGCTTATTAACTGCAACGTGCCCCTCATGGTAACTGCCCATTCTGCGACGAAAACGCAACGTTAGAACACATATGTAGGAAATAAGTAGACACTGAATTTGTAGTAAGCAAGTATATACTGAGTTAGTTGTATCTTTATTCACATTCAAAAAGCAACTGTCCAGTTTATCCGTTGTCGAGTACGCGTCTAGCATATTCGTCAAGTTGGGGTTGACTATGGCTACTATAGCATGGTTGCATTCTTTCGTATTTATGTAGTTTAAGTTATAAATGTAAGTAATAGATGTTTAGTTAGAAATTTAAGTAAATAATAATATATTTATGTATATTAACATTAATATGTCTGTCCGCTTCGAGTTGTCCGTCCGTGTACGTCTCCTACATTCGGCCGTCCTGAACTGTCGTTCGACCCGAACGAAGGAGTCCATGATTTCATAAATTCTGCTATTGTTGTGGTTTTATGAAGACCTTCATGGTCGCCTACTTTTTCAACGTCATATTTTCCGTGCCCTCGCTTTTTCTTAACCGAATATGGACCGAGGAATTTTGCTTTAATCTTTAGACCTGGTCCAAACTGCGTCCGCTTAATTGCTAATAAATCGCCTATTTTGTACTCTGTTTCCTGTTTACGTTTCGAATTAAAAGTGCGCCTATTTTCTTCCTGAATTTTTGATATATTTTCTTTAGCTTTATTCGTCACATTTTCGCGTTCGGCTTCTAATTCCTTTAACAGTGCTTCATCTAATAATCTTCTAAGTCCTATATCTTCCGGTATGCGCATGTCTAAGCCTGTTCTCGGTGGTGTATTATTTATTAAACGCTGGACTCTATCTACGTGTTTATACCAATTTTCAGAATTATTGTGACATAATTTAGCCAAAAGAGATATAATGATGCGATTTATTCGTTCTACTTGGCCATTTCCCCGTGGAACACCTGTTGTAATTAGAAGATGCTGAATGCCTTCCTTGCTACAATATTCTTCAAAACTTTTGGCTCTGAAAGCCGTGCCTCTGTCGGTTATTATTCTTTGGGGATTACCAAATATCGATGCTTGTTTTTGTAAACGTTCTATTACGGAAGTTGAGTCTGTACTCCTGGTAGGGTAAAGCCATACAAACTTGCTAAATGCGTCAACTACAACAAACAAATGGTTGTATTTTTTATGTGTTGTTTCCATTGGGCCTAAGTGGTTCAAATGATATGTCATTAACGGTTTATCATCTTTAACTATGGGAGAAAGTAAACCTTCTTTTTTCCCCGATTTTTCTTCCCCTATAATGCATTCGATACAACTTTTTATAACTTTCGAAACTTTAGGTCCTATCTGTGGGATATAGAATGATTTTTCAACATAATCCTGTGTCTTTCTTGTTGACCAATGCCCTTGACAATGTGCAGTTCGAATAATTTCTTCTTCCATTGCTTGCGGAACTACTACCAACTCTTTATTAGGATCCTTGTATACTATACCATTTTTTATGTACAAGTCTTCATATGTATTGGTGTCTAAAATTGTTGATATTGCCCTTAACCAGTCATCACTTTGTTGAGCTTCTTTTAAACGAAATCTTAAAGAATCTTCAAGTAGCATTGCCGTCATTCGGCTTAGAGCATCAACGTGTTTCATTTTTGTCGCCGGCCTATGCTCGATTGTATAGTTGAAATCTTGGAGATACATAACCCATCTACTAACTCTGAGTTATACATCTTTCTTCTTCATTGTTAATGCGAACGCATTGCAATCACTTACAATTTTAAACTTTTTGTCAATTACGTAAATCCGCCACTTTTTTAATGCTTCTATTATTGCGAGAACTTCTAACTCATATGAGTGATATTTTTCCTCTTCGGGTCTAGTTTTACGACTCATAAATTGTATGAGGTGGAATTGTTGGTCATCTGGGTCTTTCTGAAGTAAAACACCTCCGTATCCATGCTTACTGGCGTCAGTATGGATCTCCGTTTCAGCCTTCGGGTTATATAATTTCAAAATCGGTGCTTTGGTCAGTGCTGACTTTAGTTGTTTAAATGCTAGCTGTTGTTCTTGATCGAATCGAAATGTTTCGTTTTTTCTGAGCATATTGCTTAATGGTCTTGCGACTACAGCGTAACCTTCTATAAACCGTCTAAAGTATGACGTGAGGCCTAAGAATCTTTGAAGAGACTTCTTATCCCTAGGTGTTGGAAACATTTTTACAGCTTTTATTTTATCTTCGGAAGGCTTTATACCTCCTGCTTCTATTACATACCCAAGAAATGTAATCTTTTTCATTAAAAATTGACATTTTTCCCACCTAACTTTAAGTCCATAATTTTCTGCTCTAGATAAAACTATCTTTAGCTTATCTATTCCTTCCTTTTCATCTTGTGCTGGTATAATTATATCGTCCATATAGACTACAATAATTCCCTTTTGAACCAGATCTCTAAAAATTGCTGAAATGTACCGACAAAACACGGCAGGAGAATTTTAAATACCAAATGGTACGAATTTAAATTCATAATGCCCACTATATGTAACGAATGATGTATACTTTTTGCAATTTGACTCCACCGGAACATGAAAGAAACCGTTCATCAAATCCAATGTCGTAAAAGCAGCTGAACCCTGCAGTCTTTCCAAAACGCCGTCGATAAGTGGCATAGGGAAATTATCACGTGTAATTTTTTCATTCAGTTTTCTAAAGTCACAACACAATCGCTTCGTGCCATCTTTCTTCGAGACAAGAACTACGGGCGATGCATATTCAGAATTACTTTCACGAATTATACCATCTTTCAAGCAACAGGAAATCTGTTCATCTATAACACGTTGGTCAGCATATGAAACTCTACGAGGGGCTTGATATACGGGGATATCATTTGACAAAACAATTTTCATTTCTACCGGAGATTGGAAGTTTTTAACTGGAGAATATTGGTTGAGCGCATTTTTTTCCACAGATAAATGAGAAAAATTTAAATCAATGCCAGACTTTTCAACAGCTAAGACATTTTGAAGACAAAGCGAAGTGAATTCCTTAAATAGAATACTATCCTCTTCATTTAAATCTTCCTCTTTCATTATATTTTGCTCATCATTTGTTTTTGCCTTTTCCTTAAACCTCGCCGTACCTTCTGAAACCTCTAAGTCTGCTACTTTCAAAATATCATTTTCTAAAACGGCCTGGTAACGCAAATCATTACTCCTGACTATGTGAAACGTTGCTTCTACTTTGAGACTATCAATCTTTATTTCTGTAGTTATGCTGCCTATTGTAGTTATTTCAGTATCTTTGATTCCTATTAATCTTCTTTTCACCCCACTTAGTTGTGGATAATTTAACTTTGTAAACGTATCTTATCTTAGTAAACTCAAATCAGCTCCCGTGTCAACCATAGCGTTAACACTGATGTCGCCTATCAAAATTTGTTTATAAATTAAACCGCTATCTATGTACCATGGTACATCGGAAATGTTGTTTAAAGAATTATTCTCTACCTTTTGTGCTTCCCAGCACCTTCTTTACACTCAAAACTCCTGTGGCCTATTTTCCCGCATTTGAAACACTTAAACTGTTTGTCTGTATTACCACAATCTTTTGCGAGATGTGTGGTAGCTGAGCATTTGTAACATTTTTTTACGTTGTTATTGTTTTGAGAAGTTGAACTTTTTGTTGAATTTTGTGCAAAACTTGGCTTGTTTAAAGACTGCCGTGAACCATGCACCTTTTCGTAAATTTTAAGGTTTTCTTTCAAATCTTTAATGGTTTTTGACTGATACAAGATTGTTTTGTTGGCTTTTGAGTCAGGAATTCCCTCTATAAAATATCCTATCAAACTAGCATCATCTAAGTTAATGGGTTTGGCTATCTCCATCACAGTATATAAGTACTCTTTAAACGATTCACTATACTTTTTACGTCGATTCTGTAACATTTTGTGAATGTCCAGCGAAGACAATTTTATCCCAAATTCATCTGTAATACATAGCTATTTCAATGAATTCCAATCTTTAATACCTGACTGACTGCATACGAAAAGGTTTGCGGCTCCTTTTAGCAATTGTTTAGCATATATATACTTTTGTAGCTCATTCCACCCTAATGTAATGGCATTATCTTCAAACTCTTGAACCCAATCATTAAAATTTAATGCGTCTGTCCCGGTAAACGAAGGTAAACTGTCTTGAATGTCTCTGAGCGTGAAGTTGCTACTGATTGCAACAGCTCGTTGTGTAACTGCTTCCTCATACGCGGATTCCACCTCACTGTCTTCTTCATCGCTCTGTATGAGATTATGATGTCTTAGAAGTCTGTCTCTAAGTACAATTTTCCGTCCTTGAATACTTAACCCAACTCTTCTTAGATGTTCCTTCAATGTCTCCACTGTCATACCTAAAATCGTTTGTACGTCCACGGTCTTACAATTTTTTAAAGTTATGAATATTATCAATTTTAAAAATTAGGTATAATGTAATTAAACGTATATAAAGTATATTAATATAACTTATACCTGCTATATAAAGTAAGTATTTAAAAATGAATTAATATTTCATACAAAAAAAAGAAGTAAATGTAGGTGTACTTCAATTTTACAATATATATAGTATTATGTAATATTTTTGTTTACAATTGAAGTATCTGTAACAAAAATGCTTTGAAAAAATTGATTTTCGGCTTAAACGTTACTTGTAATAATAATTAATTGCAATTTTGTTATTCATTACTTATTCGCATTTTCGTTTACATTTATAACTCATTTTTCGATTCTTTAATAAATTATTATTATTTTTGTTTTGTTTTGCTTTCTGTATTATATGTTTAATGTAGTTACATACTTCACTTCTTCAAATTAATTTACTTATATTTTTTCTCACTTAGTTAGTTATAAATTTTCTTACGATATTGTGTTTTGTTTGGTATAGGCTACTATTACTGTTCCTTTTTTTATACTCTCGCAACAATGTTGCTAAGGAGAGTATTATAGTTTTGTTCACATAACGGTTGTTTGTAAGTCCTAAAACTAAAAGAGTCAGATATAGGGTTATGTATACCAAAGTGATCAGGATGACGAGTAGAGTCGAAATCCGGATGTCTGTCTGTCCGTCCGTCCGTTCGTCTGTCCGTCCGTCTGTCCGTCCGTCCGTGCAAGCTGTAACTTGAGTAAAAATTTAGATATCATGATGAAACTTGGTACACGTATTCCTTGGCTCCATAAGAAGGTTAAGTTCGAAGACGGGCAAAATCGGCCAACTGCCACGCCCACAAAATGGCGGAAACCGAAAACCTATAAAGCGTCATAACTAAGCCATAAATAAAGATATCAAAATGAAATTTAGCACAAGGGATCACATTAAGGAGGGGCATATTTGGACGTAATTTTTTTGGAAAAGTGGGCGTGGCCCCGCCCCCTACTAAGTTTTTTGTACGTATCTCGGAAACTACTATAGCTATGCCAACCAAACTCTACAGAGTCGTTTTCTTTAGGCATTTCCATATACAGTTCAAAAATGGAAGAAATCGGATATTAACCACGCCCACCTCCCATACAAAGGCTATGTTGAAAACAAGTAAGGAAGGGCTAAGTTCGGGTGTCACCGAACATTTTATACTCTCGCATGATAAAGTGATAATCGAGATTTCATTATACGTCATTTACATGTTTTTCAAATACCGTATTTTTGTAAAGTTTTATTCCGCTATCATCATTGGTTCCTAGTGTATGTATATATTATACAGAGAAGGCATCAGATGGAATTCAAAATAGCGTTATATTGGAAGAAGGCGTGGTTGTGAACCGATTTCACCTATATTTCGTACATGTCATCAGGGTGTTAAGAAAATATTATATACCGAATTTCAGTTATACATCTTTCTTCTTCATTGTTAATGCGAACGCATTGCAATCACTTACAATTTTAAACTTTTTGTCAATTACGTAAATCCGCCACTTTTTTAATGCTTCTATTATTGCGAGAACTTCTAACTCATATGAGTGATATTTTTCCTCTTCGGGTCTAGTTTTACGACTCATAAATTGTATGAGGTGGAATTGTTGGTCATCTGGGTCTTTTTGAAGTAACACACCTCCGTATCCATGCTTACTGGCGTCAGTATGGATCTCCGTTTCAGCCTTCGGGTTATATAATTTCAAAATCGGTGCTTTGGTCAGTGCTGACTTTAGTTGTTTAAATGCTAGCTGTTGTTCTTGATCGAATCGAAATGTTTCGTTTTTTCTGAGCATATTGCTTAATGGTCTTGCGACTACAGCGTAACCTTCTATAAACCGTCTAAAGTATGACGTGAGGCCTAAGAATCTTTGAAGAGACTTCTTATCCCTAGGTGTTGGAAACATTTTTACAGCTTTTATTTTATCTTCGGAAGGCTTTATACCTCCTGCTTCTATTACATACCCAAGAAATGTAATCTTTTCATTAAAAATTGACATTTTTCCCACCTAACTTTAAGTCCATAATTTTCTGCTCTAGATAAAACTATCTTTAGCTTATCTATTCCTTCCTTTTCATCTTGTGCTGGTATAATTATATCGTCCATATAGACTACAATAATTCCCTTTTGAACCAGATCTCTAAAATTGCTGAAATGTACCGACAAAACACGGCAGGAGAATTTTAAATACCAAATGGTACGAATTTAAATTCATAATGCCCACTATATGTAACGAATGATGTATACTTTTTGCAATTTGACTCCACCGGAACATGAAAGAAACCGTTCATCAAATCCAATGTCGTAAAAGCAGCTGAACCCTGCAGTCTTTCCAAAACGCCGTCGATAAGTGGCATAGGGAAATTATCACGTGTAATTTTTTTCATTCAGTTTTCTAAAGTCACAACACAATCGCTTCGTGCCATCTTTCTTCGAGACAAGAACTACGGGCGATGCATATTCAGAATTACTTTGACGAATTATACCATCTTTCAACCAACAGGAAATCTGTTCATCTATAACACGTTGGTCAGCATATGAAACTCTACGAGGGGCTTGATATACGGGGATATCATTTGACAAAACAATTTTCATTTCTACCGGAGATTGGAAGTTTTTAACTGGAGAATATTGGTTGACCATTGTGGTTACAAGCGCATTTTTTTCCACAGATAAATGAGAAAAATTTAAATCAATGCCAGACTTTTCAACAGCTAAGACATTTTGAAGACAAAGCGAAGTGAATTCCTTAAATAGAATACTATCCTCTTCATTTAAATCTTCCTCTTTCATTATATTTTGCTCATCATTTGTTTTTGCCTTTTCCTTAAACCTCGTCGTACCTTCTGAAACCTCTAAGTCTGCTACTTTCAAAATATCATTTTCTAAAACGGC
>NW_026089889.1:0-27329 GCF_024586455.1 Bactrocera neohumeralis | reverse complement strand
TCTGTCGGGGCGTGGGCGCAAATCAGCGATATGTTGAAGAACCTCGCTTTGATGCGGATTGTGGCCAGACGTTCATTCACCGGAGTGAATGATAGTACTCGGCGACGGAGTCTCTCTCCCACCACGAATCCAACACCAAACTTGCGCTCCTTTATATAGCCACTGTAGTAAATGTCACAAGGACCTACTCGTCGCTGTCCTTGTCCCGTCCATCGCATTTCTTGGACGGCGGTGATGTCCGCCTTTATTTTTGCGAGGACATCAACCAGCTGGGCAGCGACACCTTCCCAATTAAGGGTCCGGACGTTCCAGGTGCATGCCCTCAAATCGTAGTCCTTATTCCGTTTGCCATGGTCGTCATCAAAAGGGGGGTCTCTCATCCGAGGCTGTTTTAACTTTTTCATTGGTATTGTTTTTTACGTGGCGGGTCCCAAACCCAGCGCACAACCCTATGTAGGGAATGTTTCGCCTTCTCACATTAGCTCGCCTTCGAACGGATGTTCTTAGGCTACCCAGAGGATACTTGGTCAAAGACCGGAAGTCGTGAGCTGCTTGAACCATGTGTAAAAGAATCGTTTTTGGCCACTCCCAAGTGAATGGCGATCAGAGAACTTTCCTCACTTGCGTGAACTTCTACACATGACTCCATCCTCCTGCTTATATTAGCTTAATGTAAAAATTGAAGAACTTTAAACGCAAATATATCAAAAGTGGTTCAATGAATTTAAAATCTGTAAAATTTGTGCAAAGTTTCAGATCACACACTTTAATTTGATGTATTATGTGTCTCTGTACGTTTTGTAGATCTCTGGAAATAAGCGCCTTGTCTTAGAATAATATATACATTAACAAAATGTCTTTTAAGGATATTTTCCCTATTATCTTTAAAAGACTTGGAACATAAGAGGCATGGCACCAAAGGCATTTAGAATCATAAAATATTTCTCGCAGGGCATATTTGGTTTTGCGCTATAGTCTTGCGTGATGTTAATTCGTTGCTGGCTCGACAACGACTGAACGATGGAGCGTAAGCGTACGTGTGAAATTAGTTGCAAAATTTTGCTATGAAATGCCGACCACTGCCGAGCAGACAACATAGAAACATTTGTAATTATTCATTCTCTTACATATATGCTCTTTTCTGTAGAAGCGCTGCTTATATTAGCTTAATGTAAAAATTGAAGAACTTTAAACGCAAATATATCAAAAGTAGTTCAATAAATTTAAAATATGTAAAATTTGTGCAAAGTTTCAGATCGCACACTTTAATTTGATCTATTATTTGTCTCTGTACGTTTTTTAGATCTCTGGAAATAAGCGCCTTGTCTTAGAATAATATATAGCGATATGTGTATTAGGGTGGAGCGATTTTATTAATTTTTGATTTCTGTTTCAATATACCTGTAGAAAGTTGCTGTTTTAGGTAAATATTAAACACCAGAAAAATCAGTAATCTCACGCTATGTTTAGAGGTGCCCCCATCGACTTGAAATTTTTAAAATGTATGCCAAATACTCATAAATTCGCAAACATTTTATAAACGTTCTTTGATGTTCTAAGCGATGCTATGTTAGAGTAAGATAGAAATTAATACTCTTAAAACATATACTATATATCACTCTCCAACCATATTATAATAACATAGCTACGTTCCACCCTTTAATTTCACATTCTCAATTTCATACTCCAAAACTTCCCCCATTCTATATGAATGCTAATTTTTAAGATTTAAGTATGCAACTGACTGTGATCAATCAATTCTGTACAGTTTTAAGTTTGAAGTCGAATAAAGTGGTTTGATTTAAAAAAATTAAAAAAACCTAATACCAATACTCTTTAGTCGCGCGAATTACATATATAAATAAGCCAGCAACAAAAAGTAAAACTGATAAATTTGCTGAATTTCTTAATGAAATAAATAGCACAACCGAAAATCAGTAAAATTGTAATATGATACCATTTCCTTTGCTATTGTAAAAATCAACTTAAAAGATACAAAACAAAATCACTTTGTTAACAATATTTCCAAGAATCTGTATAAACTATTAAGTTATGAGGTTATTCCCTTAATCAGCATTTAAGTAAAAATGATGTATAAGCAAGCACTTACTTTCTTGCAAAACATATGTATAAGAAGTATTTATGATTTGTAAGCAATAATTCATTGCAATAGTAACTTTAATGATTATAATTAATAAAGTGAAAGTTCAGTCTGATTCCAATATCCAAACCACCTGGTTTAATTTCTTTAGGGTTAAACTCGGTACTAACTTTTTAAAAACGTTCGAACGCGACCGTGGTATAAAATTGGCGCAGTCGGTAGGATCCTTAGAAAGTATTAAGGATTCAGTGATCCGAACCGTGCTCGAGAAACAGCAAAAATCTTTTTTCCCTCCGGAAATCGTTATATCAAAAAGTTTTTTTTATAAATCCCAAAACTAATTCTGCGATTCTGTAGCCAACTCAGGAGTTGACCATACCCTCAAGAATATAATTAACTACGAGGGTGCAGTGAACATTAATAGTAAAAGGAAAAATTAAACAAAAGTTCAGAAGTGAAAACGACCGAAAAAATTAAAAGGCGTTAATTTACCAGAACAAGTTAAAAAAAATAAAAATTTTGTGAAAGTTTTTTGCAGTGAACACGTCTCAAAACAGAAAGAGCGTGAATCCACCAAAAAGTTAAAGTCTTTAAAGTAAAGTAACCGAAACCATTAAAAATAAAAATTAAATCGTCAAGGCACCGAGCCTACGATAGCAGGATGAAAATGGAGAATGAATAGACTCAGATGGCGGCAGTCAACTTGGTAGAGGAGCTTGCTCGCAGAGAGCAACAGTTGGAGCAAATGCGGCAAGCTTACCTCGAACTAAGAAGCCGGGCAGAAGGAAGCAACAGTAACAGACATGCACTCATAAAAACAGTAAACGACCTGCCGATATTTACGGGGACAGACGATATTTCAATAAACTCATTCTTCAGCAGCATCGAATACCTACTATCAACAACGAACGACACAGAACTACAAAAGGAAGTGACGCGAACAATATACTACAGGACCATCCAGGGAGAGGCGAAAACCACAATCTTCAATATACCTCAACCAGATAACTGGCAAGACAAGGCGCTTATTTCCAGAGATCTACAAAACGTACAGAGACAAATAATACATCAAATTAAAGTGTGCGATCTGAAACTTCGCACAAATCTTGCAGATTTTAAATTCATTGAACTACTTTTGATATATTTGCGTTGAAAGTTCTTCAATTTTTACATTAAGCTAATATAAGCAGCGCTTCTACAGAAAGGAGCATATATGTAAGAGAATGAATAATTACAAATGTTTCTGTCATTTGCTTTCGTTACACACATACCCACATACGCGGAGGCGCAAGTGCGAAATCTAACAACAACAATGTTGTCTGATCGGTAGCAAAATGACAATAGGCATAGATAACTTGATACGAGACTCTTTGGTTCGAGAGAGAGCTGTCAAAACTCGCATTTTTTATAACATTTGCCAATGATGCCACTGCTGAAAAATATTAATTTGGGTACTTAATAAATTATACAAAACACTAAATTAAACACTTTGAAAATGCATACATACATATATATGTAAATGCTAAAATGCAAAATCATTAATTAATTTACATAAACATTTATTTTGCCAAAATATGTTCGCACAGTTTCATTTCACACTAATTTCGTCAAGTAATAAAGCGTTGCGGGGGATGGAGTCATGTGTAGAAGTTCACGCAAGTGAGGAAAGTTCTCTGATCGCCATTCACTTGGGAGTGGCCAGAAACGATTCTTTTACACATGGTTCAAGCAGCTCACGACTTCCGGTCTTTGACCAAGTATCCTCTGGGTAGCCTAAGAACATCCGTTCGAAGGCGAGCTAATGTGAGAAGGCGAAACATTCCCTACATAGGGTTGTGCGCTGGGTTTGGGACCCGCCACGTAAAAAACAATACCAATGAAAAAGTTTAAACAGCCTCGGATGAGATACCCCCCTTTTGATGACGACCATGGCAAACGGAATAAGGACTACGATTTGAGGGCATGCACCTGGAACGTCCGGACCCTTAATTGGGAAGGTGTCGCTGCCCAGCTGGTTGATGTCCTCGCAAAAATAAAGGCGGACATCACCGCCGTCCAAGAAATGCGATGGACGGGACAAGGACAGCGACGAGTAGGTCCTTGTGACATTTACTACAGTGGCTATATAAAGGAGCGCAAGTTTGGTGTTGGATTCGTGGTGGGAGAGAGACTCCGTCGCCGAGTACTATCATTCACTCCGGTGAATGAACGTCTGGCCACAATCCGCATCAAAGCGAGGTTCTTCAACATATCGCTGATTTGCGCCCACGCCCCGACAGAAGAGAAGGACGATGTGACCAAAGATGCCTTCTATGAGCGCTTGGAGCGCGCTTATGAGAGCTGCCCCCACCACGATGTCAAAATCGGGCTTGGCGACTTTAACGCCAGGGTGGGCAAAGAAGGTATATTCGGCACTACGGTCGGTAAACTCAGCCTCCACGACGAAACATCCCCAAATGGGTTGAGGCTGATTGACTTCGCCGGGGCCCGAAATATGGTTATCTGTAGTACTAGATTCCAGCATAAGAAGATTCATCAAGCTACCTGGCTGTCTCCGGATCGAAAAACTACCAACCAGATCGATAATGTTGTGATAGATGGAAGACACGTCTCCAGTGTTTTAGATGTGCGTGCGCTCCGAGGTCCTAACAGCGACTCGGACCACTATCTTGTCGCAGCTAAGATTCGCACTCGCCTCTGTGCAGCAAAAAACGCACGCCAACAAACACAAGGAAGGTTCGACGTCGAGAAGTTGCAATCACAACAGACAGCCGATCGATTTTCTACTCGGCTTGCACTCCTGCTCTCTGAGAGCACTAGTCAACAACTCGGTATAAGGGAACTGTGGGATGGTATTTCAAATTCCTTACGTACAGCTGCAACCGAAACCATAGGTTTTCGGAAAGAGCAAAAGAACAGCTGGTACGACGAGGAGTGCCGTGTCGCAGCGGAGAGAAAACAGGCTGCCTACCTCGCAACGTTACGATCGACCACTACACGTGCGGGATGGGATAGATACCGAGAGTTGAAGAGGGAAGCGAGACGCATTTGCAGACAGAAGAAGAAAGAGGCGGAAATGCGTGAGTACGAAGAGCTTGATAAGCTGGCCGACAGAGGTAATGCTCGAAAATTCTACGAAAAAATGCGGCGGCTTACAGAAGGTTTCAAGACCGGAGCATACTCTTGTAGAACCCCCAAAGGTGATCTAGTTACTGATGCCCAGAGCATAGTTAAATTATGGAGGGAACATTTCTCCAGCCTGCTGAATGGCAGTGAACGCACAACACCAGGAGAAGGAGAACCCGATTCCCCAATCGATGACGATGGAGCAGACGTTCCATTACCCGACCATGAAGAAGTTCGAATAGCAATTGCCCGCCTCAAGAACAACAAAGCGGCAGGGGCCGACGGACTACCGGCCGAGCTATTCAAACACGGCTGCGAAGAACTAATAGGGAGCATGCATCAGCTTCTTTGTAAAATATGGTCGGACGAGAGCATGCCCAACGATTGGAATTTAAGTGTGCTATGCCCAATCCATAACAAAGGATACCCCACAATCTGCGCCAACTACCGTGGGATTAGCCTCCTCAACATCGCATATAAGGTTCTATCGAGCGTATTGTGTGAAAGATTAAAGCCCACCGTCAACAAACTGATTGGACCTTATCAGTGTGGCTTCAGACCTAGATAAACAACAACCGACCAGATGTTCACCATGCGCCACATCTTGGAAAAGACCCGTGAAAGAAGAATCGACACACACCACCTCTTCGTCGATTTCAAAGCTGCTTTCGACAGCACGAAAAGGAGCTGCCTTTATGCCGCGATGTCTGAATTTGGTATCCCCGCAAAACTAATACGGCTGTGTAAACTGACGTTGAACAACACGAAAAGCTCCGTCAGGATCGGGAAGGACCTCTCCGAGCCGTTAGATACCAAACGAGGTTTCAGACAAGGCGACTCCCTATCGCGCGACTTCTTCAACCTGCTCCTGGAGAAAATAGTTCGAGCTGCAGAACTAAACAGAGAAGGTACCATCTTCTATAAGAGTGTACAGCTGCTGGCGTATGCCGACGATATTGATATCATCGGCCTCAACACCCGCGCCGTTAGTTCTGCTTTCTCTAGGCTGGACAAGGAAGCACAGAAAATGGGTCTGGTAGTGAACGAGGGCAAAACGAAATATCTCCTGTCATCAAACAAACAGTCGTCGCACTCGCGACTTGGCTCTCACGTCACTGTTGACAGTCATAACTTTGAAGTTGTAGATAATTTCGTCTATTTAGGAACCAGCATTAACACCACTAATAATGTCAACCTGGAAATCCAACGCAAGATTGCTCTTGCCAACAGGTGCTACTTCGGACTGAGTAGGCAATTGAAAAGTAAAGTCCTCTCTCGACGAACAAAAGCTAAACTCTATAAGTCGCTCATAATTCCCGTCCTGCTATATGGTGCAGAGGCTTGGGCGATGACAGCAACCGATGAGTCGACGTTACGAGTTTTCGAGAGAAAAATTCTGCGAAAGATTTATGGTCCTTTGCGCATTGGCCACGGCGAATATCGCATCCGATGGAACGATGAGCTGTACGAGATATATGACGACATTGACATAGTTCAGCGAATTAAAAGACAGCGGCTACGCTGGCTAGGTCATGTTGTCCGGATGGATGAAAACACTCCAGCTCTGAAAGTATTCGACGCAGTACCCGCCGGGGGAAGCAGAGGAAGAGGAAGACCTCCACTCCGTTGAAAGGACCAAGTGGAGAAGGACCTGGCTTCGCTTGGAATATCCAATTGGCGCCACGCAGCGAAAAGAAGAAACGACTGGCGCGCTGTTGTTAACTCGGCTATAATCGCGTAAGCGGTGTCTACGCCAATTCAGAAGAAGAAGAATAATACGCTGCTCTTCTGGCATCCCGCCTTTTTCACTAACTGCTGGTTGACGGCACCCTGATTGTGTTTTGTTGCCAGCTCAGAAAACAGATCAGCTGCAAGCGAGAGAGCAAGAAAAGAGATTCTAATCAAGTTATCTATGACAATAAGAGAATGACGAATATTACAAATTACAAATGTTTGCTTTGGCATGTGCACTGCTACATACATATGTATGCATGCGCTAAGGTGCTATCTACGATTTGACATGCGCTCTCTTCTATGTTGCACGTATATGTATGCACGAGCTAAGGAACACTGCGCTTTGACATGCGCACTCTACTTTGTTTTATATTCACACATACATACTTACAAACCTATGTATGTATATACATATGTATGGGCGAAGACGCAAGTGCAAAATCTAACAGGAATATTGTTGTCGGCGTTATTTTGATTAGAAGTGTTATTGCGTTAGGTAAGCTTTGAGTCAGTTCAGTTTTCTTCCAAAAGTCAAGGCGGCTATTACCAGCGAATACATACATACATACTACATCGAATTTCAGTTCAGATTCAAATTAATTATTAAAAATAAAATGCAAAACCAAAGGCGAATTAGACGAAAAAGGAGTTTAACAGGTGGAAGAGAAGAGGTGAATGTTATAGATAAAAAGGAATTTTTAATTGTTAATGTATGTATGTATATGAATTGACCTATTTTGTTAGAGCCGTAGTCATGCAGGATCTATGGCAAGTTATTTCAAAGCTGCCCTAAACTCCGTAGTTCTTCCGGAGTATAGTTCGCTTGGGGGTTTGACTTGTATATGTTTACACTGTAAAGCAAAACATTTCGGAAGTGAAAAGGTACCTGTACTTTTCATTGTTTTATATTCGTAATATATGTATATACATACTTATTGTCTTAATATTTGGTTGAAATTGTTACTAGGTAAGAAATGGCTTTACGACATTTTGTCATGGCGGAAAAGTTGAACTTCAAGAATTACGTGTACCTGAGTTTTTGAAAGCTGTGTTAGAAAATGATTTGAGCTCTTGGCGGGGACACTATTTGAGAATATTCGGCAGCTAAATAGTTCGCTTGTTTTTGCATCATTCGAAGCGAAAATTGCGGAGCCTACTGAGCGCGGACCATATTGCTTCCGAATACATGGATCAATATATCATAGGGTAGGTCCATTGCATGCAGATCATCCTTCAGAATCCTCCTACGCCTAGCTGTTTATTCTTGACACGGATCAAGCAACTGATAAAAGGGCACAACATAATTCAAACTGCGATAGGTATTTGCTGAGAGAAATCCACGAAATGCTTTCAAATATTAACCCCTTGGCCAAGGAATATAAGCATATGGCGCAGGTTGAACGCGAAGAGGAACAGAGGGCCAGAGAAGAAAATCGCAATGCTCGCCGAATTAGCATGCTACTTTTGCTTAGATCGATTATTACGTGATATTCACCAAAATGAAATACCTTTTGGTGGAAAGGTTATTTTATTAGGTGGTGATTTCAGGCAAGTTCTTCCTGTGGTGCCCAATAGCTCACGCGCCGCTATAGTTTGTAATTGTTTGAAACGGTGCTCACTTTGGAAATTTTTAAGGTGTCTCAAACTCTCAACGAATATGCGTTCTAAAGAATCCTTATACAACAGTTTTCTTTTGCGTGTTGGAGAAGGTCGAGAGCTCTCTCTAGAGTCGAAAATCAATATACCAGAAGAGATAATTTTGCTATATGAAAATTTAGTGGATTGGGTATTTCAGCCTCAGTCTGGTGTTATTGGTCAAAACCATTTGAAGGATCGGGCAATTTTGTGTCCAAAAAGTGATCACTGTACGATAATAAATAGCGAAATAATAAATATGTTGCCCGGTGAAGAAAGGGTATATAATAGCGTAGATACTGTCGTTTCTGAAGATCCTCAAGAGCATGTCGGATTCCCTACAGAATTTCTAAACTCCCTTAATTTCAGTGGAGTAGCGCCTCATGAGTTAAGGCTTAAGGTTGGAACAGTTATTATGTTAATCCGCAATCTTAATACATATGAAGGGTTGGTCAATGGGACTCGCTTGATAGTAAAAGCACTACATTGTAATTGTTTTGAGGTCGAAATTTTAACCGGTGAATCACAAGGGAAACAAATTTTATTGCCCCGTATAAATTTACAGCCCAGCGAATCAACACTTCCTTTTATTTTAAAGCGTAGCCAATTTCCAATAATTGTAGCATTCGCAATAACAATAAACAAATCTCAAGGGCAGACTCTAGCAAGAGTTGGTGTTTTCCTCAAGGAGGATTGTTTTACGCATGGCCAGCTGTATATCGCATTGAGTCGAGTACGATCTTCTCAAGATATCAAAGTTAAGACTTACGACCAAAATAAAACCACTATGAATGTAGTTTTCCATGAAGTACTTGAATAAATTGAGTTTTTATACAAATTTTTTTTTTTTACTTTTTTTCATTTTAAATAACGGAGTCCCCCGATTATCTGGGGTTATTACTAGTTATTATTATTATGGGTGATATGGGCGATACGTAGTCTGTATGCAGCAGAGAACGTTTTTCATAGAGAAGGTTCACGGCGCGAAGAACGTAAAAAGTTTTTTTGCTAACTCGGTCGAGATGAGGGAGTTTCACCACTGTCAGCTCGGCAGGAGAAATCTTAACAGTTGCGCTTGAACAGAGCTGAGCATTGAATAAAAATTATGCTCAGAACTATACATATGTACATTGCTGTTACACAGGTATGTTAGCTCTTTTGCTTATATTTTTATACGTTTATATGCAAATATGTGTATTCATATGAATGCTGTTTGGGCATATTTATGAATACAGGTGAAATTGAATACATTCAAATTAAATTACTTTTTCAGAGCAATATCCGTAGTTAATGTGAAAATAAAGCCTATTTTTTAATTATTTCTGTTATTTGATATATTCATACTTATGTGTATACTTCATTATATATATATATGTATGTATGTAAATACACACTATCATAATATATTAACAAAATTAAACATATTACAATAGTGATAAATGTATATAAATCGTATATTTTATCATTCAAAACTTTTATCCATATGTATCATGACCATATTCAGTTTTGCGAATTCAAATCATATCATCACTTATAATTAACCCATTTACAACGCTTGTGTACAGAAAACCAGTAAAGTTTCGGCATGTGGCGTAACTCAATGCTAAGTACTTGCACACAAATTTTTGATCATATGCGTAGTTTTATTCCTTGAAACAACAAAAAGAATACATTCGCTTCACGCCAATTCATAACGGCACTTTTTGTGGCGTCAACTTCTGTGCGGTTTTTTTCATATTGTGTGATTTTGTGTCTTTAGTCATTATTTTGCTGTTGATGAGCTATTATCTCTCAGTTGTTAGTTTTAAAATTTTGTATTGTGTGAGATAAGACTAAAGAGATCAATTTTACAAAAAAAAAAAACCATTTGAAAAACCTATTGTTATTTGAGGTATGTGCCTTTTAAAAGTTGTGTACCCGCTTAGGTACAATGGCAAAATGTGTAGGTGAAATAAAAAATTGTATCTTTTGGTTAGAATGGCTATTTCCACTTCGTGTTTTTATGGAAAGAGATATAAACAACTTTCACAGGCTTTAGCTGACATCGCGGATGATGATGAGACAGATGACGTCGATATCGTTATGATTCCTCTTGCTGGATGCGTTGAAGTATTCAATAACAGCATAATCTTTGACAGCGAAGATGAAATACCGCTTGCCCAGCTACAAAGAATGGGTGCTGAAATACGTTCTGTAAGCCCTATTTGGAACAACGAAGCATGCAACTTGACAATGGATTTGACTACTATATATATAGAAAATAAGATGAAAATAAAAATGGATTTGGATGGTAGAAGTCCCGTTGAGGTATTTGAGACACTGTTTGATAAAGATGTTGTACAACTGATCATAGAAAAAACTCATTTGAAAGCTTCTCAAGAAAATTCGCATAAATTTATATTCGACGAAGATGATCTAAAAGTCTTTTTAGGCATTTTATTTTACTCTGGTTACCATTCAATGCCAAGAGAATCTATGTACTGGCAATTGGATGAAGACACGTTATCACCTCTTGTAAGTAATAACATTTCTAAAAACAGATTTTTGGAAATAAAACGCCACATTCATTTTACAAACAATAATGAAATTGACAAGTCTGATAAAATGGCAAAAAATCGCCCACTGTCCAATGTATTATGCAAAAAGTTTCAAAGGTGGGGTTTTATGCACGAAAAACTTTCAATTGATGGTAAAATGTATACAAAATTGGGATTCGAGGCAAAAAATGGTGGTGGCCGCTGTTTAATTCGATGATGTGCTCCACAATGGTAAAGGCTTGGAAGCTGTACAAAGACGTGAATAATAGTACCAAAGATTTGCTAGAGTTTCAACGTGACTTTACGCGATGCTACCTATGACACTACACATTGAAAATATATTCTAAGCGCGAATCAGCTCCAAGTATTTCTACTTCTGGAGGAGCACATTTTCCAAAGAGAATCCTCAAGCCTCTTAGATGCAGAGTCTGCCATACACGAATCAGGTGGATTTGCGAGCTATGTGGAAGGCGACTGTTTTAAAATAGCCCACTCATAAATATTTTATACACTTTTGACCATTGTACTCGTGTGGGTGCAGCAAAATTTTCATATATATAAGACAAAAAAAAAAAAAAATTTTGTTCATCTCTGCGATGATATAAATCAATAAAAAACTGAAAATTTTAAATAAACTTATTTTTTGGTTGTAAATGGGTTATAACAAGTGCGCTCTGCTCATGTGTACATATGTAAATACACAAATAATGCATACACATGTAATGTGGCTTATTCTTTTTGGTTTTTTTCTTTTTTCCCGTTGTGTGCACATGCATATATACATATGTAGATATGAAAAACAAATTTTTCTCTTTTTCCAGTATGTTGGCTTTTATTTAAACCATGTCTCCACCGTTATTTTCCGCAATTTTAACACACAATTTTTTTGGTTTTATATGTATACGAGAAAGGCTTTCCTAACTGTGTCACCTCACCACCGTTGTTTTTTTCACTTTTTTATATGTATATGTCCACCAACGGTTTATTTTGTAACCGTTTTAAAAAGTGCCACCTCACTACCGTTGTCTTTTCACAAATTTTTGCACTCTTTTTTTTCAACTGGTTCTTCTCTTTTTTGTTTAAACCGTTGTAAACTCCGGATTATTTTCCGCCATTGTTTCAACAGTTGTAAACTCCGGGGTTTTTTATTTCTTTTTTGTTTCAACTGTTTTAAACTCCGGGTTTTTTTCCAATTTTTTGTTTCACCTGTTTTAAACTCCGGCTTCTTTTTTTTTGTTTTTTTAATTCATCATTTAACCACTTCCGGTGGCTTGATATCAATTACATCTTCCCTTTATCAATTCACGAAAGATGAACTCATCACGAATGTTCGGACATTATACAAATGATCGTAACTACGATTCCTTAAATGCACACGCAAAGTTAGCTTCCAAAAATACCGATGTTGTTGACTTAAACTGGAAGACTTAAAGTCAAATTCCGGTTGCGATGCGCTCATACAAGTCGGTGCGCTCATACAAATCGATCGATCATCATGGCAATGAAAACGACTCCGTGAATTATCCACTGGAATTTCGAATACAAGGAAATGCTTGATTCTTAGAATTTCTTTGAGTTCTAGCGAATTGCAGTTTCAGTCCAAACGTTTTCCGTTTCCAGTGAAAATTGCATTTGAGATGAAAATCAACAGGACACAAGGATAGTCGCATTGTGGGTGGCATAAATTTGGAAATGCTATGTTTTTAACACGGTCAGATATACGTGGCGTGCTGACGAGTTGGAAAACCATCTTTTCTGTACATCGGAACAGAAACCAAAAAGTTTTGTTTATCAAGCTGCGTTACATTGGAAAAAATATTGAATGATAAATTTAACTTTCTTTTCACGCAGGACAACGGCTGCCGGGTAAGCTAATATAAAATAACTTTGTTTTCTAGCCTAAGTTTAGAGCTTTTATTTAAAAGCCAATTTAAATTTGCGGATTCTGATGCGGTTTATTTACGTTATTTGTATAATAACATTAATTAAATAGTGGAGAAATGCTGTTATTTTTGAGGTTTCTAATGTGAAGTCGTAAGTAATTACTTTTTTCCGCTTATATTGAAGACGAAGGCTGAACCCTACGTTATGGATATCCCACAATAAAATATTTTTATCATTTACTTTTTTCGACAAATAATAAGCGATTTTAATCAATACAGCATTCATCCTTATCCAATTAGATATCTTAAATACATTGTTGATTCAATACAGATCTATATGTCCTTTTACAGCATTTGATTTAAATATTTTTTTTTTAATATTTTCGAAGATATTGCAAATTTACAAATTGCGGGACGTAGCGTTTGCGGTGGTACCGACCGGATGGGATGACGGGTGCATGCCTGTAAATAGTCGGACTTCGCGGATCTCCCAAAAGCATTTTGAATTTAGCAGCGATTGGACGTGTTTATTATCGGAGCTCTCTGGCGAGGAATATTTAAACGAAAATGATGAAGTATATGTGTACCATTTCAAATTAATCCTTCTTCAAAAATAATACAATTGCCAAATATCTGAAGTAGTCGAAAAGAGCAGTAATCAAATACGCAGTGCAATAGATTATAACTGACTCAGTAATCAATCTATGAATATTGTACCGCGCACATCCCAAAAGACCGATGTCATAACCTTGGTAGCTGACTTTTTCGTCTCTCCACCACCAGTGGGAAATGATGATTCCATGTTTCTGTGTCAGACACCTAAGCAAAAATTCGGTTTTATTACGATTAAAGAGCATTCGAACACTTCTCAAAATCAGTTATTCGTTGGATTTGTTGGATTATGAACATGCGAGGCACCCACTTCGCACAGAGCTCTCGCAAATCTTTAGTCACCGGTGGATTTCCCTAATGTAGAGCCCAAATTCAATAGAATTTTTCCCCCCATAAGGCAATGCTTTATTAGCACATGAAATGCTTTATGATCCATTTTTTTAAACTAACACAAGTTGCTTCACAAAAATGCTATGTCTCATTAACTAATACTTATATTCTAATTAATAGAAATTATATATGTAGATCGTAGCAGCCCCATTATCTATGTGCGAGCCACAGTAGAGCGAGGACGTGACTTTAGTATTTTATATTCTAATCCAATGGCAGACATAAATATCAACATTTAATTTTAGATTATTAAGTTCAGGGAAGGGCAAATTTTTAGCACCCAAAGCTAGCAAAGTGCCAACGAGGGCTATATGAGGGAGTATCAGCTTACGGAAGGAAGGGCATAAAAAGTTACGAAAACAATTAATTAAATTCTACCGAAACTTGATGTTCATCGCATAATGGTTGCGGTAATACTAACATTGTACACAAATTAAAGAGAAAAAGTATTTTGCAGGTTTTAGAGTTTCGCATTAATATTTGTTTTTATTTACCTTTGTTTGGTGGGCAATTCTAATAATTTTTAGGAAAAAATTTTATAAGTTATCCTGGTATCTAATATCAAATTTATTTAAAAAGGAAACAGCACATTTTAAAACGTTACAATACCTTATGGTTGTTCCTATTTTGTTCACACCACTGCGTATGTAATAAAACCGTTAATGGTGATGATGCCAGTTGTAAAAATTCATTTTAGTTACAATTGGGAAAACTTCTCTCAAGTTATGGGCTTTTATAATACGTACACCGAAAAAGAAAGTGTTCGACATATATATTTTTTTATTCATTTTTGAAATATTTCTTAACTAGCTGATCCCGCTGCAGTTGTCCTAGGCGAAATTATGTCTTTTGAATTGAAAAGACAAAAATTCACATTGTGTTGATTATCATTTATTTGAAATTTTTCTAAATTTTTTTTTCAATATAACGCAGCTTGATAAACAACATTTTTTAGTTTCTGTTCCGGTGCGTAAATGTACAGAGAAGATGATTTTCCAACTCGTGAGCACGCCACGTACATTTTGCCGTGTGAAAAACATATAATTTCCAAATTTATGCCACCTACTATGCGACTATCCTGCTGATCGTCATCTCAAATTCAATTTTCACTGAAAACGGAATACGTTTGAACTGAAATGGCAAATCGTTAAAACTCAAAAGAAATCCGTAGAATCAAGCATTCTGCCCTTTGTTTTTGATAGGTGCTCAACAATCAGATTGCGAAACATCATAACGACAGATCCAACTTTGAGACGCAAATGATGCAAGCCTCTCCGAAGAATTTAGAAATTCCACTGGATAATTCACGGTGTCGTCGTCATTGTCAAGACGATCGATCGATTTGTATGAGCGCAAGTTTCCGGAATTTGACTTTGAATCTTCCAGTTTAAGTCAATAACATTGGTATTTGTTGCACCTAACATTGCGCTAGTTAATTTTTACCATAAGTAAAAATTAGTCAAAAGAATATATTTTGAGCTGCACCGAAATGTGTACTCTTTATTTATACTCTTAAGACTAACTTATTACATGGTTATTACTTTTATTTATACTAACTAGTATGTTTACTTATTATTAGTTGATAGTTTGTTAAGATAAAGATTATATTATTTGTTTAGGTTTGTTTACATATATTTGTTTGCTTAGATACATTTGCTTTGTTTTAAGATAAGGTTGTTGTGGTATTCAAGCTCAATGTTGTTTTGATACTTGTTTGTTAACTCAAGGTTGTTTTGATGCATTCTATTCACTGAAACAAAAGGTTGTTTTAATGTTTGTTACTATTATAAGGAATACGTTCCTTAATTTTTGGCCAATGTTTATATAAACATTCGTTATGAGTCCATCTTTCGTGAATTGATAAACGGAACCAGCGGAAGTATCAACCGGTATTGACCCATTTCCAATCCTTAGCGTATACGATGTAAAATATCTTCGGCAATATAATTTTTGGTTGTATCCCATAATTGACGCGGATTTGAAGGCTGATCTTCGCGAAAAGTGTGCGATCTTTAGGAGCATTCGAAGTAGCTATCGCATCGACCATCGTTTGATTCTAGTGATTATCATTTTCCAGCAATTGTATTTGTTGGCATGCTTCTCAAATAGTTGCACACACCGTACCATACGCACTGTACAGTACGCAATGACTCAAATGAAGTTGAACCGCGTACATTAATCAATAGCAGCCGAAGGTCGAAGCAATCGCAGTTTTTCGGGTGGGTTGTATAAATTCGTCCTAATGCATTAGTTGAGAACACACATGTATGCCCATCTACTGGTTGGCCTTGTTTTCTGCTTAAATATTTCTTCGACGATGCATTCCATGGATAATATCGAAGCATTTCCGAATAGTGCAACGTTCTCGCAAGAGGATCACTGACGCAAGTTGAGAAAAAACTCGTCAAGGTCAATTTTGTTGCTGTCGGTGTTCTCCTTGGTCATTCTCAAAATGAACAACAGTCCGAAAACGTTCATGAATTGCAAAAGCAAATATCCTACAAAGCGCTTTATTGCAGTTCACGTATCGACTCATTTGATAATTTCTGATTCCATCACATTCAAGGCCAATAACAGCCATGTTGCTTCCTTCGGTGACTTAACGCATTCTATTGATTTCACAAACATGCCATACTTATCATTGATACGATTGAATGTGAATTAGACGATAGTGGTGAATATAGTACGGTCCATGTGTTGTCAACTTCGATATTCATTCTCCTAAATTGAATGCTGAATGTTCTGCCATTGTCTACTGGTGAGCGACTCCGATATGGTGGATATCCATCATTTCTAGTTTGTGTTTCCGAAAGAAAAGCACGTGGATAGTGTTTCGTTCATTTACTGTTCGGTTTACAAACCGAAGTTGGATTGTGGTGTCCGCAAGGTCGATGAATTATATTGGTTTTAATCACTTCGTATAATAAGAATCTTTCTGTGCTTCTGGAATTTCCGTAGAAGTGAGTTCATCAATTTCATCTGGTTTAACAACCATCCACCATCCAAAGAATAATGCGTACGTAAAACACACATAAAGTTTTCACTGAATAATTAAAAAAAATTATTTTGAATAGCCGGAATAAAAGAGCAAGCAACCGAAATTGAACGATTGAAATAATTTACAAATCAAAATATTGAAAAACAAAACAAACAAAAATTGAAAAAAAATTTGTGTATATTTGTATGTGCAGCCGTTCTCTTAACGTTACCAACAAACAAGCATTCATTCGTTTGTATGGGAAAAATAAAAGGGCTGTTCTTAGGGGTTTTCCGGCAATTTGTCGAAATTTTCTTGCCGTAAAACCATCCTAGAACCTCAACGAACATTTTAAAAAAAGAATTGGCAAAATTGGTCCAGGCGTTTTTGAGTTATGCGCTTACCAACACATTTTGCGATTTATGCAGCTGAACTAAATTATTCTGAAAATGAAAAATATTCGACAATTACGCAAAAGAGCGAATTCCAATGATTAACGGTGAAAGTTACGATACGGTTTGAATATTTTCTTTAACATTGTTATGAAGCATTCAATTTAGAAACGATTTTTAAATTAAATAAGTGAAATGGTAAACATGGGTCGCAAAAAAAGAAGTGTCTGAAGAAATCAAAATACTGATCGTTATACATTTTAAAAGTGGATTAACAGAAACTAAAATAGACGAACTAGTTGATAGGCCGCGAGCAGCTGTCCATTATATAATAAAAAAATGGAAAGATAAAAAGTCTTAACCAAAGCAGACGAACGTTGGTTTTTTCGCCAGGTCAAGAAATAACCAATAACAAATGCCAACTTTCTCTCCAAAACTGTTCAAGAAAACCTAAATATAGATGTGGCACCCCAAACCATTCGAAATTATTTCAAAATCAATGACTACAGGGGAAGAGTTGCGCGCAAAAAGCCATATATAAAAAAAAAGTGAGTGCGCTTATGACCGCACGACTGAAGTGAAACTTCTTTCGCTCTATCTATATGTATATATATGAATGTGTGTGTGCAATATATTGAATATCATCTGTAGCAATTTCAACTATCGCATCTGGTTCCTGTTGTTGCTTACATTGTTGTTTAAGCCGTGCTTTTCGTGCTCAGAATTCTCGACCACGTTCTGCAGAAGTTTTTGGCGCTTTATTTAACCTACAATTCCATAATTTCAGTTGTGTAAATGTAGTAAATTATTATTAGAGTCATGAATGATCATAAAAGTAAAATCAAAATTAATGTACCTAACTTCAATCATTTCTCTCGGTTTTTGTACATGAACTGTAGTGAGATTTCCATCATTAACTTTCATTTGATCATTGTCATGTTCAATCACGATGTCACCAATTATTTGTAATGGTAAACCTCCACAATTAGTAAGTATTTTATAATTTACGGATTAGTTAAATTTTATGTTATTCTATTTTAAAACTTTGTTGAAGTAAATTGTAGAAACGTGAGGCTAAATAAAATACGGAAGAGTAACAAGGAAAAAGCGAGAGAAAACGAGAAAGAGAGGCAAGAAAAGGACAGAGAATCAAACGCGTCCCAATGTCGAGAGTAGAATGCCGCATATTAGTAGAGGTAGAAAATAGTCAAGGGCAAAGCAACAGTGCATATGACGATACGACGCTAGTAACTGGTTTGAGATGCGTACTTACCTTCGTGATTCATTATAAATTGATTGGGTCTCGCTAGGTTTAAAATCTTGTCTTGAATCTGTTGTCACACACTTTTTATACACAATTTCCGTACGTAATTTCTTCTTAGTTGATACTCGGAGTCTGTGTCACTTTTCTCCATAATTTGTTATTATTTACCCGAAAATTCACATAACATAAACTTTAAAATAAATTTACAATTTTATTCACTTTAAGCGTAATGTATTGAACAATATTAATTCATAAAATTGTTCAAAACGCAATAAAATTACAGTAAATTACAATCAAATAACCAAACTATCACCATTCGCGTAACGCTAGTAAACTCGCAAACGAACTACTGACTGAAGTATACACATATTTCATTTCCCAGCTGTAAGAGAAAGAAAGAAAAATGTGCGCGCGCACTGCTGACGCTTGCCTATATCCCCCACCAATTACCGTTCGCCTCGCCTGATCACACTTTTCGTAACGCGTTCGTCAGCTTACTTCCGAAGCCAAGCGCGCGTAAAGAAGTTTCACTTCAAAAATAGATTGGAAAGATTAAGGTTTGCAAAAACGTACCTAGACAAGCCCACTGAAATTTGGAATTTTTTACTCTGGAGTAATTAAAACTCCTGCTCAAAGTCCAGATTTAAATCCCATAGAGCATCTATGGCATCATTTGGAAAGAAGGCTGAGACATCCATCCATTTTACGAACAAAACCCAAATGGAACAGATACTAATGGAAGAGTGGTACAATATAGACCCATCCATAACAAGAAAGTTAAAAGAAGTAGTCCGAAGTAAATAAAGAGCTATGCGGTATTAAAAAGTAATTTTTTGTTTTCAAACTTTGATTTTAAATGAATAGTCGAATATTTTTTTTGCTTGCATTTTGGAGTAATTCAGTTTTAGTGCTTTTTTGTTTAGTTTTGTAATTTTTATTATCATAAAACTCATCCATTTATAAACTAAATAAATTATTGCTTTAAAAACACTGTTATTTGGTCTTCTATTTCTTTATATTATGGAATATTTTAAAATACATAAAAAATGCATATGTCGATTACTTTTTTTGGCCAGTATACATATGCAAAGTAATATTATATATCTAGATATATATAAAAAGTGGAAAATATACTTGTAACCATAATAGTATATATTTTCCTTAGAAATATTGCAGTTCCATTTATAGAAAATGTTTATATAAATAGTTTGGTTGTTTGACCAAAATATTCGAAGAATTGAGGTTTTTTTCTATAATTGCTTTATTAAATTTTAAAGATCTAAATTGCCTCTGGAAACGTATTAAAATAATAACCCGCACTTTAGAAAAGGAATACATATTTTCAAAAAAATAAAACATTCTCCAGAAAAAATATGTTTACATTTATATTGGCATCATTAATCGAGAATGACTAAGCACACAAATGGAATATAAATTCTAATAGGAGTACTGTGCGCACATTTTTACATATGTGTTTGAAGTAACAGTGGTTCATAAACTGAAGTTATTATAACTAAATGTGCAGAAATGTTATCAGCGCGTGAAAACAGTGTCTAAAATGTAAAAAGAAAAATGAATTCATTTAATGTGGAATGGAAGAAAAGTATTTACACATGTATGTCAGGACAGCTCTGGCAGCATACAATATCTGTATTTATAAAGAAACTTAAAATTGTTAGGCAATTTTACAATTGTTATCTACAGTGCAACTACCCATATATACGCGAGCTCATTTGTAAACAAGGAGTGCTAAATACGTCACTTCCCTTTTAATGTTTGCCCGCGATAATCCCCTCATCTAGCCCTCGAAATGTGCACGCGTACTCGAACGGTGCAAAATGCCACCTAGGGCTAATACATATGCCCACCTCTGCGTTAAATCTATTCGAAGTTTAATTATAAGACTGAAAATTGTTCATTTGAGTATTGTAAGTCAGTCAGGGAAGTTTAAGTGAGTATTTTTTTAAAATGTCGCGAAAAATTAAACAGTGTATTTCGGATGAGCGCAATTTAGTCACATATCACCATGTAAAAGCAAAAACAAGAAAAAACGCTAACTTCGGTTGCACAGAAGCTAAATACCCTTCACAGGTGCGCTTCTGTTAGTAACTATGCGTTCTGTTGGTATTAGAGATGTAGAGATTACATTGTTGCCTTAAAAAATAATCTATACCAAATTTCGTGAATATATCTTGTCAAATGTGAAAGTTGTCCATACAAGAACTTGATTCCGATCGTTCAGTTTGTATGGCAGCTATATGCTATAGTTAACCGATCTAAACAATTTTTTCGGAGATTACATTGTTGCCTTAGAAAATAATATGTTCCAAATTTCGTGAATATATCTTGTCAAATGTGAAAGTTTTCCATACAAGCATTTGATTCCGATCGTTCAGTTTGTATGGCAGCTATATGTTATAGTAGTCCGATATCGGCCGATCCGACAAATTAAGGAGCTTCTTGAAGCGAAAATGACGTGTGCAAAATTTCAAAACGATATCTTAACAAGTAAGGAAGGGCTAAGTTCGGGTGTCACCGAACATTTTATACTCTCGCATGATAAAGTGATAATCGAGATTTCATTATACGTCATTTATATATTTTTCAAATACCGTATTTTTGTAAAGTTTTATTCCGCTATCATCATTGGTTCCAAATGTACATATATGTATATTATACAGAGAAGGCATCAAATGGAATTCAAAATAGCGTTATGTTGGAAGAAGGCGTGGTTGTGAACCGATTTCACCCATATTTCGTACATGTCATCAGGGTGTTAAGAACATATTATATACCGAATTTCATTGAAATCGGTCTAGTAGTTCCTGAGATATGGTTTTTGGTCCATAAGTGGGCGAGGCCACGCCCATTTTTCAATTTTGAAAAAAAGCCTGAGTGCAGCTTCCTTCTGCAATTTCTTCCGTAAAATTTAGTGTTTCTGACGTTTTTTGTTAGTCGGTTAACGCACATTTAGTGATTTTCAACATAACCTTTGTATGGGAGGTGGGGTGGTTATTATGCGATTTCTTCCATTTTTAAACTGTATATGGAAATGTCTGAAGGAAACGACTCTGTAGAGTTTGGTTGACATAGCTATAGAAGTTTCCGAGATATGTACAAAAAACTTAGTATGGGCGGGGCCACGCCCACTTTTCCAAAAAAATTACGTCCAAATAAGCCGCTCCCTAATGCGATCCTATTGTGCCAAATTTCACTTTAATATCTTTATTTATGGCTTAGTTATGACACTTTATAGGTTTTCGGTTTCCGCCATTTTGTGGGCGTGGCAGTGGGCCGATTTCGCCCATCTTCGAACTTAACCTTCTTATAGAGCCAAGGAATACGTGTACCAAGTTTCATCATCATCATCTCAATTTTTACTCAAGTTACAGCTTGTACGGACGGACGGACGGACAGACAGACAGACATCCGGATTTCGACTCTACTCGTCGCCCTGATCACTTTGGTATATATAACCCTATATCTGACTCTTTTAGTTTTAGGACTTACAAACAACCGTTATGTGAACAAAACTAATACTCTCCTTAGCAACATTGTTGCGAGAGTATAAAAAACTGAGGACTAGTCGTATATATACACAGACAGACGGACGGACAGACAGACGGACATGGCTAAATCGACTCAGCTCGACATATTGATCATTTATATATATACTTTCATAGGGTCTCCGACGATTCTTTCTGGGTGTTACAAAGAGCAGTGAAATAACAAGTTTTGCCAAGAAAAGCAAATCCACGATATTATTACCAGATATAATTGAAATGGATTGGTTTTAAATAAGCAGCGTGAGTCCAATCCTAAGAAATTATCAACCAGAGATGAGAACTTTATTTTAAGAGAAATAAAGCAGAACCATTTTCCTTCTGCACCTAACTATCTGCAATGATCGAAGAATCTCCTGATAGTAAGAAACTATAAGAATGTTATTACGATAAAAAATAATTTGAAGATCGAATAGCAAGAAAAAGTTCCCTAATTAGCAACGTTTCTATAATTCTAAGATCGATTTTTTTAGACATTATTTACCGACAAGAGTAATTTTAATTTATTCGGATGTGATGGTAGAGGTAATGTTTGGCGTAAGCCAAATCAAAAACTTGATGCCAAAAATTTAAGGAAGAACTGAAGCACCGTGGCGGCTCAGAAAAGGTCTGAGAAAATTTACATCTTATAGATCGCATAATGAACAAATATGTATTGTATAGCGGGTTATAACTGAAAATCTGCACTGATATTAATGGTCTATATTGTTATTTTTATTTATTAAATGCTAATATTAAGCAATTAGCGAACTGATTGCATTGTCTTTTTGCCGTGTAATTTGTAACAGCTTACAAATTCAATTAGTGCTTACAATGTCTTCTAAGCAGTAACACCTCCGCGACCGGGTTGTACATTTTTGTAAAAAACGTTAAACCGGTGGCAAAAAGTTTACATGCGTGCATTTTTTAGTGGAAGGCGTCTCCAGATAATATACTCAATATTAAGTACTCTAAAAGTAAAAAGCCAACCGGGTTTTGGAGAAAGCTGACTATTATGACGCCCCAAAACATTCGGAAGCCGAAGACAGCGTTCACCAATAAGGATTGCATAAGTCAAAACGAAGCCGCACGAAAATTCGAGTGCTCACGGCCATATACGGGTATCTGCAAAACATTAAATAGACGTAATATTAAAGGCAGAAAAAAGCAGCGAAGAGCAGATAAGTCAAGTAAAATCACAATGTTAGTAGATGTGCAAGAATTTGAGTGGGAAATGATCAATTTTGGATGACGAGAGCTACTTTTTACTCAGCGGACCGACAATGCCAGGCAACGACGTTTATTACACATATGATATGTCTACAATGCCTCCCGAGATAAAATACAATTTAAAAAAAAAAACAAAAAAATTGAGTCCAAAGTTATGCTCTACATAACAGTTTCTCCTAAGGGTCTTTCTGAGCCATTCTTTAAACCAAAAGAACTGACAATAAATCATGAGACGTACATCAATCAATGTTTGGACACAATTTTGGTTTCTTTCATACGTAAACACCATAAACCGAACAAAGCCAAAAAAAAGGAAAGAACCCGAAAACCTTAACACAATGGCGACCGATTGTGGATTTTCAAATCTTTAGTGTATAAAAATGATTGGAAGGCTCAACATTTTAAGCAGTTGACACGTCGCATCCGGAAGTGCCTTAAGGAAGTTGATAAACTGAAGTTATTATAAAGAAGGGTTGCTGACAATGCCCCGAATTTTGAAGTGCATTATTTTTTTCTTTTTTAAAATAATATAATTATACTACATGGAATAGCTTGGCTTTCGAGTTACGCTGAAATAAAATTTGCGAATTTTAGTTATAACCCGTTATTTGGCGATTTTTAAGAACAATTTGAAAGAAAACTTGCAAAAACGTGGTACTGAAAACCACTTTAAGTTTTATCAGGAGAAAGATCCGAAACATTTTGCGCTTGATGTAAGAATTAGATTGTTAAATAACTGCCCAAAAGTAATCAAAACTTCTGCACAAGCTTTGTAAGATATTTACTTTTTGAATTCATGAACGCTTTCCGACTGTTGTGCGTCACGCAGTTAATTTGGAGAATTGCCAAAGAGTGTATTTCAGCACAAACAATACAGTACAGCCAATGGAAACACCGCCAGCAACAAAATTAACATTTACGAGGTTTTGTTCAACTTTCGACAGTGATCCGTTTGCGAGAACATTGCTCTATTCGGAAATACCTTGATATTATACATGGAACGCATCGGCAAGGAAATAGTTACGCAGAAAGCAAAGCCAACCAGTAGATGGACATCCAGGTGTGTTATCAACTAATGCGAATGAAGGACGAATTTACACAATCCACCCAAAAACCGAAGATTGTTTCTACATCCGGTTACTATTGATTAATATACGCGGTTCAACTTTATTTGAATCATTGTGTACTGCAATTACAATTGCTGGAACATGTTAATCTCTGGAATGAAAATGAAGTTCGCGATTTTTCGCGATAAATATTTCGATTCCTTAAATGCACACTCAAAGTTAGCTGCCAAAAATACCGATGTTGTTGACTTAAACTGGAAGACTTAAAGTCAAATTCCGGTTGCGATGCGCTCATACAAGTCGGTGCGCTCATACAAATCGATCGATCATCATGGCAATGAAAACGACTCCGTGAATTATCCACTAGAATTTCGAATACAAGGAAATGCTTGATTCTTAGAATTTCTTTGAGTTCTAGCGAATTGCAGTTTCAGTCCAAACGTTTTCCGTTTCCAGTGAAAATTGCATTTGAGATGACAATCAACAGGACACAAGGATAGTCGCATTGTGGGTGGCATAAATTTGGAAATGCTATGTTTTTAACACGGTCAGATATACGTGGCATGCTGACGAGTTGGAAAACAATCTTTTCTGTACATCGGAACAGAAACCAAAAAGTTTTGTTTATCAAGCTGCGTTACATTGGAAAAAATATTGAATGATAAATTTAACTTTCTTTTCATTTCAAAACGCATATTTTCACGCAGGACAACGGCTGCGGGGTCAGATAGTATAAAATAACTTTGTTGTCTAGCCTAAGTTTAGAGCTTTTATTTAAAAGCCAATTTAAATTTGCGGATTCTGATGCGGTTTATTTACGTTATTTGTATAATAACATTAATTAAATAGTGGAGAAATGCTGTTATTTTTGAGGTTTCTAATGTGAAGTCGTAAGTAATTACTTTTTTCCGCTTATATTGAAAACGAAGGCTGAACCCTACGTTATGGATATCCCACAATAAAATATTTTTTTCATTTACTTTCTACGACAAATAATAAGCGATTTTAATCAATACAATACAGCAAGTGCGTCAGCATGCAGCAGAAAGCCGAGCATCAGAATCAAAGGAAGGCAGAGAGACTCCCTTGCAGCAAGTTAGTCTGCATGCAGTAGAAGGCCGAGCATCAGAATCAAGGGAAAACAGAGAGACTCGCTTGGAGCAAGTGCGCCAACATGCAGCGGAAAGCCGAGCCTCCGAATCTGAGGAAGCCGGAGAGGATCGTTTACAGCAAGTGCACTAGCATGCAGCAGAAAGCCGAGCCACAGAAGCAGAGGAAGTCAGAGGGGATCATTTGCAGTAAGTGCGCCAGCATGCAGCGGAAAGCCGAGCTTCAGAACCAGAGCAAGCCGGAGAGGCTCGTTTGCAGCAAATGCGTCAATTTACTTCTGAAATAAGAGGCTCAGAATTAGAGCAAGACAATGAGACTCGATTAAAGCAAATGCGTCAGCATGCCTACTAGAATTATAAGTGCTAGTAATTCAAGTAGGTAAACAACTCAGATTGTCTTATTTTCCATTTTTTCCCTATCTTCCTATATTTCCAAAATAATGCAGGAATGTTTCCTTCATTCATATTGTTAGTTTAAACAAAAAATTATTTTTCACTTTTAAGTTTAATATACTTTAAAAAAGATAAGACTCCAATGTTTTATACAATTCTAAATGTAGAATTTTTTTAATCTCATAAAAGACCTTCGTGCCACACCTTATCGAACGCCTGAGATACATCTGAAAATATTGCTGAACAGTACTCCCTGTGCTCAAATACTTTCCATGAAATTGGATAGTATCCGAAACTAAGATTTGCATTAAAGAGCAAAAGAGAGCACTTCACAGCAATAATTAGTAACTAAATTAGATTTTTAAATATTATACCCCAGGAGTTTTGGATTAAGATTTTTTTATGACCAAAAATTTTTTGGGTAAGTCTTAAAAAACCCGGGACCTTTTGCTGTGTTTTAAGATTTACAACTTGTTGTTCTTTTCAAAAAGGGGAAAAAACAATTTTTTTTGAAAAAAATTAGCTTTTTCCCCTTTCACTTCCCAATTTCCACCCCAAATCCCCGTTTGGATGTTGAGTTGGAAAAGGGTTTTTGGGGGTTTAAAGGGCTTTTTTGAATTTGGGGGTCTTTATATAATACATACCCCCGCTTGTCCTGTTTAAATTAGGGGAAAGAAAAATTGAATTTATCATTTCACTTTTTTCAATGTTCGCAATTTATAATCAACATTTTTGGTTTTGCCCAAAAAAATTTTTCCAACTTGGGCAGGCATTTAAAAATATTCGGCCAGGAAAAAATTTTCCAAATTAAACCCTACACTATGGGCTATCTGGCCAAAACAATTTTAAAGGAAAATAAATTGTTTTAAACAAATAAAACGTTTGAACTCAAGGAATTTAAAACGCATTTTTTGCCCGATAGCGGTCAAATCAGTGTTCCATTTCAGTTTTTCCCCCAAATTTAACAAAAACGACAAAATCCTTTGGGACCAAAAGAGGTGGGCACCCGCCTTTCAAAGAATTTAGAAATTAGATCGATCAATTTTATGAGCGGTCTCCCGGGAATGACTTTGAACAAGGGAAAAAAAACACGAAGGCCCCCATTGGGACTTAAGGAATTGTAGTTACATAATTTGTCCAATGTCCGAATATTTTTTAATTATCTTTTGTAATGGAAGGAAGATGGAATGAACCCAAACCGGAATCAACCGTTTACCCTTTCCAACCCGCAATTATTAAAAAAGTTTTTGCAATGTATTTTGTTCGTATTCCAAATTGACGAATTTTGCACATCCGGGAAAGGGGAAGTTTTATTCCCGGGGTTATATGTTCCAGAA
>NW_026089888.1:0-17966 GCF_024586455.1 Bactrocera neohumeralis | reverse complement strand
ATATACACCTTTAGCAGTCGATATTGAGTTGCTTGTTATCATCATTTTAAGTTAATTTACTTTAATTGAAGTTGACATCCATAACGGCAATTTTGGAAGAATTAATTTATATTCAGGTATAAAGTCTTCTTCATCAGTCGATATTGAGTTGCTTTAAAACATTAATTTAACATCTTTAAGTTAATTTACCTTCTTCATCTTACTGAAGTTGACATAAAGCCATAACGGCAGTGCATTTGGAAGAATTCGATAATCTCATATTCAGGTAAAAAGTCGGTTTTCTTGTATATACACATTAAGCAGTCGATATTGAGTTGCTTTAAATCATTTATTTAACATCTTTAAGTTATTTTACCTTCTTCATCTTATTGAAGTTGACATAAAGCCAAAACGGCAGTGCATTTGGAAGAATTCGACAATCTTATATTCAGGTATAAAGTCCATTTTCTTGTATATACACATTAAGCAGTCGATGTTGAGTTGCTTTAAATCATTACTTTAACATCTTTAAGTTAATTTACCTTCTTCATCTTACTGAGTTGACATAAAGCCATAACGGCAATGCATTTGGAAGAATTCGACAATCTTATATTCAGGTATAAAGTCGATTTTCTTGTATATACACATTAAGCAGTCGATATTGAGTTGCCTTAAATCATTAATTTAACATAATTAAGTTAATTAACCTTCTTCATCTTACTGAATTTGACATAAAGCCATAACGGCAGAGCATTTGGGAGAATTCGACAATCTTATATTCAGGTATAAAGTCGATTTTCTTGTATATACACATTTAACAGTCGATATTGAATTGCCTTAAATCGTTAATTTAACATAATTAAGTTAATTAACCTTCTTCATCTTACTGAAGTTGACATAAATCCATAACGGCAGTGTCTTTGGAAGAATTCGACAATCTTATGTTCAAGTATAAAGTCAATTTTCTTGAATATACACATTAAGCAGTCGATATTGAGTTGCTTTTAATTATTAATTTAACATATTTAAGTTAATTTACCTTCTTCATCTTACTGAAGTTGGCATAAAGCCATAACGCCTGTGCATTTGGAAGAATTCGACAAACTTATATTCACGTATAAAGTCGATTTTCTTGTATATACACATTAAGCAGTCGATATTGAGTTGCTTTAAATCATTAATTTAACATCTTTAAGTTAATTAACCTTCTTCATCTTACTGAAGTTGACATAAAGCCATAACGGCAATGCATTTGGAAGAATTCGACAATCTTATATTCAGGTATAAAGTCCATTTTCTTGTATATACACATTAAGCAGTCGATATTGAGTTGCTTTAAATCATTAATTTAACATCTTTAAGTTAATTTACCTTCTTCATCTTACTGAAGTTGACATAAAACCATAACGGCAGTGCATTTGGAAGAATTTGACGAACTTATATTCACGTATAAAGTCGATTTTCTTGTATATACACATTAAGCAGTCGATATTGAGTTGCTTTAAATCATTAATTTAACATCTTTAAGTTAATTAACCTTCTTCATCTTATTGAAGTTGACATAAAGCCATAAGGCAGTGCATTTGGAAGAATTCGTTAATCTCATATTCAGGTAAAAAGTCGATTTTCTTGTATATACACATTAAGCAGTCGATATTGAGTTGCTTTTAATCATTACTTTAACATCTTTAAGTTAATTTACCTTCTTCATCTTATTGAAGTTGACATAAAACCATAACGGCAATGCATTTGGAAGAATTCGACAATCTTATATTCAGGTATAAAGTCCATTTTCTTGTAGATACACATTAAGCAGTCGATATTGAATTGCTTTAAATCATTAATTTAACATCTTTAAGTTAATTAACCTTCTTCATCTTACTGAAGTTGACATAAAGCCATAACGGCAATGCATTTGGAAGAATTCGACAATCTTATATTCAGGTATAAAGTCCATTTTCTTGTATATACACATTAAGCAGTCGATATTGAGTTGCTTTAAATCATTAATTTAACATCTTTAAGTTAATTTACCTTCTTCATCTTACTGAAGTTGACATAAAGCCATAACGGCAGTGCATTTGGAAGAATTCGACAATCTTATATTCAGGTATAAAGTCGATTTTCTTGTATATACACATTTAGCAGTCGATATTGAGTTGCTTTAAATCATTAATTTAACATCTTTAAGTTAATTTACCTTCTTCATCTTACTGAAGTTGACATAAAGCCATAACGGCAGTGCATTTGGAAGAATTCGACAATCTTATATTCAGGTATAAAGTCCATTTTCTTGTATATACACATTAAGCAGTCGATATTGAGTTGCTTTAAATCATTAATTTAACATATTTAAGTTAATTTACCTTCTTCATCTTACTGAATTTGACATAAAGCCATAACGGCAGAGCATTTGGGGGAATTCGACAATCTTATATTCAGGTATAAAGTCGATTTTCTTGTATATACACATTTAGCAGTCGATATTGAATTGCCTTAAATCGTTAATTTAACATAATTAAGTTAATTTACCTTCTTCATCTTACTGAAGTTGACATAAAGCCATAACGGCAGTGCATTTGGAAGAATTCGACAATCTTATATTCAGGTATAAAGTCCATTTTCTTGTATATACACATTAAGCAGTCGATATTGAGTTGCTTTAAATCATTAATTTAACATCTTTAAGTTAATTTACCTTCTTCATCTTACTGAAGTTGACATAAAGCCATAACGGCAGTGCATTTGGAAGAATTCGATAAATCTTATATTCAGGTATAAAGTCGATTTTCTTGTATATACACATTTAGCAGTCGATATTGAGTTGCTTTAAATCATTAATTTAACATCTTTAAGTTAATTTACCTTCTTCATCTTACTGAAGTTGACATAAGCCATAACGGCAGTGCATTTGGAAGAATTCGACAATCTTATATTCAGGTATAAAGTCCATTTTCTTGTATATACACATTAAGCAGTCGATATTGAGTTGCTTTAAATCATTAATTTAACATCTTTAAGTTAATTTACCTTCTTCATCTTATTGAAGTTGACATAAAGCCATAACGGCAGTGCATTTGAAGGAATTTGACAATCTTATATTCAGGTATAAAGTCCATTTTCTTGTATATACACATTAAGCAGTCGATATTGAGTTGCTTTAAATCATTAATTTAACATCTTTAAGTTAATTTACCTTCTTCATCTTATTGAAGTTGACATAAAGCCATAACGGCAGTGCATTTGGAAGAATTCGACAATCTTATATTCAGGTATAAAGTCCATTTTCTTGTATATACACATTAAGCAGTCGATATTGAGTTGCTTTAAATCATTAATTTAACATCTTTAAGTTAATTTACCTTCTTCATCTTATTGAAGTTGACATAAAACCATAACGGCAGTGCATTCGAAAGAATTCGACAATCTTATATTCAGGTATAAAGTCCATTTTCTTGTATATACACATTAAGCAGTCGATATTGAGTTGCTTTAAATCATTAATTTAACATCTTTAAGTTAATTTACCTTCTTCATCTTACTGAAGTTGACATAAAGCCATAACGGCAGTGCATTTGGAAGAATTCGACAATCTTATATTCAGGTATAAAGTCGATTTTCTTGTATATACACATTAAGCAGTCGATATTGAGTTGCTTTAAATCATTAATTTAACATCTTTAAGTTAATTTACCTTCTTCATCTTATTGAAGTTGACATAAAGCCATAACGGCAGTGCATTTGGAAGAATTCGACAATCTTATATTCAGGTATAAAGTCGATTTTCTTGTATATACACATTAAGCAGTCGATATTGAGTTGCTTTAAATCATTAATTTAACATCTTTAAGTTAATTTACCTTCTTCATCTTACTGAAGTTGACATAAAGCCATAACGGCAGTGCATTTGGAAGAATTCGACAATCTTATATTCAGGTAAAAGTCCATTTTCTTGTATATACACATTAAGCAGTCGATATTGAGTTGCTTTAAATCATTAATTTAACATCTTTAAGTTAATTTACCTTCTTCATCTTATTGAAGTTGACATAAAGCCATAACGGCAATGCATTTGGAAGAATTCGACAATCTTATATTCAGGTATAAAGTCGATTTTCTTGTATATACACATTGAAGCAGTCGATATTGAGTTGCTTTTTAAATCATTTGTTTAACATCTTTAAGTTAATTTACCTTCTTCATCTTACTGAAGTTGACATAAAGCCATAACGGCAGTGCATTTGGAAGAATTCGACAATCTTATATTCAGGTATAAAGTCGATTTTCTTGTATATACACATTTAGCAGTCGATATTGAGTTGCTTTAAATCATTAATTTAACATCTTTAAGTTAATTTACCTTCTTCATCTTACTGAATTTGACATAAAGCCATAACGGCAGTGCATTTGGAAGAATTCACATTCTTTTATTTAGGTACAAAGTCGATTTTCTTGTATATAAACATTTAGCAGTCGATATTGAATTGCTTTAAATCATTAATTTAACATAATTAAGTTAATTAACCTTCTTCATCTTACTGAAGTTGACATAAATCCATAACGGCAGTGCATTTGGAAGAATTCGACAATCTTATATTCAGGTATAAAGTCCATTTTCTTGTATATACACATTAAGCAGTCGATATTGAGTTGCTTTAAATCATTAATTTAACATCTTTAAGTTAATTAACCTTCTTCATCTTACTGAAGTTGACATAAAACCATAACGGCAGTGCATTTGAAAGAATTCGACAATCTTATATTCAGGAAAATAAAGTCGATTTTCTTGTATATACACATTTAGCAGTCGATATTGAGTTGCTTTAAATCATTAATTTAACATCTTTAAGTTAATTAACCTTCTTAATCTTCCTGAAGTTGACATAAAACCATAACGGCAGTGCATTTTCAAGAATTCGACAATCTTATATTCAGGTATAAAGTCCATTTTCTTGTATATACACATTAAGCAGTCGATATTGAGTTGCTTTAAATCATTAATTTAACATCTTTAAGTTAATTAACCTTCTTCATCTTACTGAATTTGACATAAAGCCATAACGGCAGAGCATTTGGAAGAATTCGACAATCTTATATTCAGGTATAAAGTCGATTTTCTTGTATATACACATTTAGCAGTCGATATTGAGTTGCTTTAAATCATTAATTTAACATATTTAAGTTAATTTACCTTCTTCATCTTACTGAAGTTGACATAAAGCCATAACGGCAGTGCATTTGGAAGAATTCGACAATCTTATGTTCAAGTATAAAGTCGATTTTCTTGTATATACACATTAAGCAGTCGATATTGAGTTGCTTTAAATCATTAATTTAACATCTTTAAGTTAATTTACCTTCTTCATCTTATTGAAGTTGACATAAAGCCATAACAGCAGTGCATTTGGAAGAATTCGACAATCTTATATTCAGGTATAAAGTCCATTTTCTTGTATATACACATTAAGCAGTCGATATTGAGTTGCTTTAAATCATTAATTTAACATCTTTAAGTTAATTTACCTTCTTCATCTTATTGAAGTTGACATAAAGCCATAACGGCAGTGCATTTGGAAGAATTCGACAATCTTATATTCAGGTATAAAGTCCATTTTCTTGTATATACACATTAAGCAGTCGATATTGAGTTGCTTTAAATCATTAATTTAACATCTTTAAGTTAATTAACCTTCTTCATCTTACTGAAGTTGACATAAAGCCATAACGGCAGTGCATTTGGAAGAATTCGACAATCTTATATTCAGGTATAAAGTCGATTTTCTTGTATATACACATTTAGCAGTCGATATTGAGTTGCTTTAAATCGTTAATTTAACATAATTAAGTTAATTAACCTTCTTCATCTTATTGAAGTTGACATAAAGCCATAACGGCAGTGCATTTGGAAGAATTCGACAATCTTATATTCAGGTATAAAGTCGATTTTCTTGTATATACACATTTAGCAGTCGATATTGAGTTGCTTTAAATCATTAATTTAACATCTTTAAGTTAATTTACCTTCTTCATCTTACTGAAGTTGACATAAAGCCATAACGGCAATGCATTTGGAAGAATTCGACAATCTTATATTCAGGTATAAAGTCGATTTTCTTGTATATACACATTAAGCAGTCGATATTGAGTTGCTTTAAATCATTAATTTAACATATTTAAGTTAATTTACCTTTTTCGTCTTACTAAAATTGACATAGAGCCGAAACGGCAGGTTAAGTGCAAGAATTCGACAATCTTATGTTCAAGTATAAAGTCGATTTTCTTGTATATACACCTTTAGCAGTCGATATTGAGTTGCTTGATATCATTAATTTAACATCTTTAAGTTAATTTACCTTCTTCATCTTATTGAAGTTGACATAAAGCCATAACGGCAATGCATTTGGAAGAATTCGACAATCTTATATTCAGGTATAAAGTCCATTTTCTTGTATATACACATTAAGCAGTCGATATTGAGTTGCTTTAAATCATTAATTTAACATTCCTGAAGTTGACTTTAATTAATTTACCTTCTTCATCTTACTGAAGTTGACATAAACCATAACGGCAGTGCATTTGGAAGAATTCGACAATCTTATATTCAGGTATAAAGTCGATTTTCTTGTATATACACTTTAAGATATTGAGTTGCTTTAAATCATTAATTTAACATCTTTAAGTTAATTTACCTTCTTCATCTTACTGAAGTTGACATAAAGCCATAACGGCAGTGCATTTGAAAGAATTCGACAATCTTATATTCAGGTATAAAGTCCATTTTCTTGTATATACACATTAAGCAGTCGATATTGAGTTGCTTTAAATCATTAATTTAACATCTTTAAGTTAATTTACCTTCTTCATCTTACTGAAGTTGACATAAAAAGCCATAACGGCAGTGCATTTGGAAGAATTCGACAATCTTATATTCAGGTATAAAGTCGATTTTCTTGTATATACATTAAGCAGTCGATATTGGGTTGCTTTAAATCATTAATTTAACATCTTTAAGTTAATTAACTTTCTTCATCTTATTGAAGTTGACATAAAGCCATAACGGCAGTGCATTTGGAAGAATTCGACAATCTTATATTCAGGTATAAAGTCGATTTTCTTGTATATACACATTAAGCAGTCGATATTGAGTTGCTTTAAATCATTAATTTAACATCTTTAAGTTAATTAACCTTCTTCATCTTATTGAAGTTGACATAAAGCCATAACGGCAGTGCATTTGGAAGAATTCGACAATCTTATATTCAGGTATAAAGTCCATTTTCTTGTATATACACATTTAGCAGTCGATATTGAGTTGCTTTAAATCATTAATTTAACATCTTTAAGTTAATTAACTTTCTTCATCTTACTGAAGTTGACATAAAACCATAACGGCAGTGCATTTGGAAGAATTCGATAATCTCATATTCAGGTAAAAAGTCCATTTTCTTGTATATACACATTAAGCAGTCGATATTGAGTTGCTTTAAATCATTACTTTAACATCTTTAAGTTAATTTACCTTCTTCATCTTACTGAAGTTGACATAAAGCCATAACGGCAGTGCATTTGGAAGAATTCGATAATCTCATATTCAGGTAAAAAGTCGATTTTCTTGAATATACATATTAAGCAGTCGATATTGAGTTGCTTGATATCATTAATTTAACATCTTTAAGTTAATTTACCTTCTTCATCTTATTGAAGTTGTCATAAAGCCATAACGGCAATGCATTTGGAAGAATTCGACAACCTTATATTCAGGTATAAAGTCCATTTTCTTGTATATACACATTAAGCAGTCGATATTGAGTTGCTTTAAATCATTAATTTAACATCTTTAAGTTAATTTACCTTCTTCATCTTACTGAAGTTGACATAAAACCATAACGGCAGTGCATTTGGAAGAATTCGATAATCTTATATTCAGGTATAAAGTCGATTTTCTTGTATATACACATTTAGCAGTCGATATTGAGTTGCTTTGAATCATTAATTTAACATCTTTAAGTTAATTTACCTTCTTCATCTTACTGAAGTTGACATAAAGCCATAACGGCAGTGCATTTGGAAGAATTCGATAATCTCATATTCAGGTAAAAAGTCGATTTTCTTGTATATACACATTTAGCAGTCGATATTGAGTTGCTTTTAAATCATTTATTTAACATCTTTAAGTTAATTTACCTTCTTCATCTTATTGAAGTTGACATAAAGCCATAACGGCAGTGCATTTGGAAGAATTCGATAATCTCATATTCACGTAAAAAGTCGATTTTCTTGTATATACACATTTAGCAGTCGATATTGAGTTGCTTTACATCATTTATTTAACATCTTTAAGTTAATTTACCTTCTTCATCTTACTGAAGTTGACATAAAGCCATAACGGCAATGCATTTGGAAGAATTCGATAATCTTATATTCAGGTATAAAGTCCATTTTCTTGTATATACACATTAAGCAGTCGATATTGAGTTGCTTTAAATCATTAATTTAACATCTTTAAGTTAATTTACCTTCTTCATCTTACTGAAGTTGACATAAAACCATAACGGCAGTGCATTTGAAGAATTCGACAATCTTATATTCAGGTATAAAGTCCATTTTCTTGTATATACACATTAAGCAGTCGATATTGAGTTGCTTTAAATCATTAATTTAACATATTTAAGTTAATTTACCTTCTTCATCTTACTGAAGTTGACATAAAGCCATAACGGCAGTGCATTTGGAAGAATTCGACAATCTTATATTCAGGTATAAAGTCCATTTTCTTGTATATACACATTAAGCAGTCGATATTGAGTTGCTTTTAACCATTTATTTAACATCTTTAAGTTAATTTACCTTCTTCATCTTACTGAAGTTGACATAAAGCCATAACGGCAGTGCATTTGGAAGAATTCGATAATCTCATATTCAGGTAAAAAGTCGATTTTCTTGTATATACACATTTAGCAGTCGATATTGAGTTGCTTTAAATCATTTATTTAACATCTTTAAGTTAATTTACCTTCTTCATCTTATTGAAGTTGACATAAAGCCATAACGGCAGTGCATTTGGAAGAATTCGACAATCTTATATTCAGGTATAAAGTCGATTTTCTTGTATATACACATTTAGCAGTCGATATTGAGTTGCTTTAAATCATTAATTTAACATCTTTAAGTTAATTTACCTTCTTCATCTTACTGAAGTTGACATAAAGCCATAACGGCAGTGCATTTGGAAGAATTCGACAATCTCATATTCAGGTAAAAAGTAAATTTTCTTGTATATACACATTAAGCAGTCGATATTGAGTTGCTTTAAATCATTACTTTAACATCTTTAAGTTAATTTACCTTCTTCATCTTACTGAAGTTGACATAAAGCCATAACGGCAGTGCATTTGAAGAATTCGACAATCTTATATTCAGGTATAAAGTCCATTTTCTTGTATATACACATAAAACTGTCGATATTGAGTTGCTTTAAATCATTTATTTAACATCTTTAAGTTAATTTACCTTCTTCATCTTATTGAAGTTGACATAAAGCCATAACGGCAGTGCATTTGGAAGAATTCGATAATCTTATATTCAGGTAAAAAGTCCATTTTCTTGTATATACACATTAAGCAGTCGATATTGAGTTGCTTTAAATCATTAATTTAACATCTTTAAGTTAATTTACCTTCTTCATCTTATTGAAGTTGACATAAAGCCATAACGGCAGTGCATTTGGAAGAATTCGACAATCTCATATTCAGGTAAAAAGTCGATTTTCTTGTATATACACATTTAGCAGTCGATATTGAGTTGCTTTAAATCATTTATTTAACATCTTTAAGTTAATTTACCTTCTTCATCTTATTGAAGTTGACATAAAGCCATAACGGCAGTGCATTTGGAAGAATTCGACAATCTTATATTCAGGTATAAAGTCCATTTTCTTGTATATACACATTAAGCAGTCGATATTGAGTTGCTTTAAATCATTTGTTTAACATCTTTAAGTTAATTTACCTTCTTCATCTTACTGAAGTTGACATAAAGCCATAACGGCAGTGCATTTGGAAGAATTCGACAATCTTATATTCAGGTATAAAGTCCATTTTCTTGTATATACACATTAAGCAGTCGATATTGAGTTGCTTTAAATCATTTATTTAACATCTTTAAGTTATTTTACCTTCTTCATCTTACTGAAGTTGACATAAAGCCATAACGGCAGTGCATTTGGAAGAATTCGACAATCTTATATTCAGGTAAAAGGCGATTTTCTTGTATAAACCCATTTTACAATCGATATTGAGTTGCTTTTAATCATTTATTTAACATCTTTAAGTAAATTTACCTTCTTCATCTTATTGAAGTTGACATAAAGCCAAAAAGGCAGTGCATTTGGAAGAATTCGACAATCTCATATTCAGGTATAAAGTCGATTTTCTTGTATATACACATTTAGCAGTCGATATTGAGTTGCTTTAAATCATTTATTTAACATCTTTAAGTTAATTTACCTTCTTCATCTTACTGAAGTGGACGTAAAGCCATAACGGCAGTGCATTTGGAAGAATTCGACAATCTTATATTCAGGTATAAAGTCGAGTTTCTAGTATATACACATTTAGCAGTCGATATTGAGTTGCTTTTAATCATTAATTTAACATCTTTAAGTTAATTTACCTTCTTCATCTTACTGAAGTTGACATAAAGCCATAACGGCAGTGCATTTGGAAGAATTCGACAATCTTATATTCAGGTATAAAGTCCATTTTCTTGTATATACACATTAAGCAGTCGATATTGAGTTGCTTTAAATCATTTATTTAACATCTTTAAGTTATTTTACCTTCTTCATCTTATTGAAGTTGACATAAAGCCATAACGGCAGTGCATTTGGAAGAATTCGACAATCTTATATTCAGGTATAAAAGTCGCTTTCTTGTATATACACATTTAGCAGTCGATATTGAGTTGCCTTTAATCATTAGCTTCGCACATTTAAGTTAATTTACCTTCTTCATCTTATTGAAGTTGACATAAAGCCATAACGGCAGTGCATTTGGAAGAATTCGACAATCTTATATTCAGGTAAAAAGTCGATTTTCTTGTATATACACATTTAGCAGTCGATATTGAGTTGCTTTAAATCATTACTTTAACATCTTTAAGTTAATTTAACTTCTTCATCTTACTGAAGTTGACATAAAGCCATAACGGCAGTGCATTTGGAAGAATTCGATAATCTCATATTCAGGTAAAAAGTCCATTTTCTTGTATATACACATTAAGCAGTCGATATTGAGTTGCTTTAAATCATTTATTTAACATCTTTAAGTTAATTTACCTTCTTCATCTTATTGAAGTTGACATAAAGCCAAAACGGCAGTGCATTTGGAAGAATTCGATAATCTTATATTCAGGTATAAAGTCGATTTTCTTGTATATACACATTTAAGCAGTCGATATTGAGTTGCTTTAAATCATTAATTTAACATCTTTAAGTTAATTTACCTTCTTCATCTTACTGAAGTTGACATAAAGCCATAACGGCAGTGCATTTGGAAGAATTCGATAATCTCATATTCAGGTAAAAAGTCGATTTTCTTGTATATACACCTTTAGCAGTCGATATTGAGTTGCTTGTTATCATTAATTTAACATCTTTAAGTTAATTTACCTTCTTCATCTTATTGAAGTTGACATAAAGCCATAACGGCAATGCATTTGGAAGAATTCGACAATCTTATATTCAGGTATAAATAAAGTCCATTTTCTTGTATATACACATTAAGCAGTCGATATTGAGTTGCTTTAAATCATTTATTTAACATCTTTAAGTTAATTTACTTCTTCATCTTACTGAAGTTGACATAAAGCCATAACGGCAGTGCATTTGGAAGAATTCGATAATCTCATATTCAGGTAAAAAGTCGATTTTCTTGTATATACACATTTAGCAGTCGATATTGAGTTGCTTTAAATCATTAATTTAACATCTTTAAGTTATTTTACCTTCTTCATCTTACCGAAGTTGACATAAAGCCATAACAGCAGAGCATTTGGAAGAATTCGACAATCTTGTATTCAGGTATAAAGTCGATTTTCTTGTATATACACATTTAGCAATCGATATTGAGTTGCTTTAAATCATTTATTTAACATCTTTAAGTTAATTTACCTTCTTCATCTTATTGAAGTTGACATAAAGCCATAACGGCAATGCATTTGGAAGAATTCGACAATCTCATATTCAGGTATAAAGTCGATTTTCTTGTATATACACATTTAGCAGTCGATATTGGGTTGCTTTAAATCATTTATTTAACATCTTTAAGTTAATTTACCTTCTTCATCTTACTGAAGTTGACATAAAGCCATAACGGCAGAGCATTTGGGAGAATTCGACAATCTTATATTCAGGTATAAAGTCGAATTTCTTGTATATACACATTAAGCAGTCGATATTGAGTTGCTTTAAATCGTTAATTTAACATCTTTAAGTTAATTAACCTTCTTCATCTTACTGAAGTTGACATAAATCCATAACGGCAGTGTCTTTGGAAGAATTCGACAATATTATGTTCAAGTTTAAAGTCAATTTTCTTGAATATACACTTTCAGCAGTCGATATTGAGTTGCTTTAAATCATTAATTTAAAATCTTTAAGTTAATTTACCTTCTTCATCTTATTGAAGTTGACATAAAGCCATATCGCAGTGAATTTGGAAGAACTCGACAATCTTATATTCAGGTATAAAGTCGATTTTCTTGTATATACACATTAAGCAATCGATATTGAGTTGCTTTAAATCATTAATTTAAAATCTTTAAGTTAATTTACCTTCTTCATCTTACTGAAGTTGACATAAAGCCATAACGGCAGTGCATTTGGAAGAACGCGACAATCTTATATTCAGGTATAAGGTCCATTTTCTTTTATACACGCATTAAGCAATCGATATTGAGTTGCTTTAAATCATTAATTTAAAATCTTTAAGTTAATTTACCTTCTTCATCTTACTGAAGTTGACAAAAAGCCATAACGGCAATGCATTTGGAAGAACGCGACAATCTTATGTTCAGGTATAAAGTCCATTTTCCTTTATATACACATTAAGCAATCGATATTAAGTTGCTTTAAATCATTAACCCTAGGTCATCCTTCGTCAAAATGACTACGAACTATTTTATTTTCACTGTAAATATCTTTTTAATTGTTCGTGTTGATCTCCGCTTTCGTACAGCGATAGTCGGTTGTTTACTCTCTTTGAATGCACACATACAGAGGAGCACGCAAATCGTAAGTAGAATTTTTTTTCGGTTATGTTGTATGGCGTAGTCAAATTGACGAAGGATGACGTTTATGTAACTTTCAGGTTTTTGTGGTATTATTTTTTTGATCGATTAGGGGTTTATTTCGTTTGCCATGACTACTAAGCTACCGGTAAATGATGAGGAAATCGAAAAGTTTTTCTCCTTAATCGATGACGATGAGTTGGAAAGCGAAACTAGTGAACTAAGTATTGACACGGAAGTGAATCCAGACGAATGCACTCAAAATACAAGCTCGTCAGGTGAAGAAACTAGTGTGGATCAAGGCGATTATGCTCATAATTCAAGCTGTTCAGATCAAGAAACCGAGGTGGATGAAGACGACGTTCCCCTTAATATTTTAAAATCAAATTCTAATATTATATCATGCTCTAAAGTAATACTGCGTGGCAAAAACGGCTATAAATGGTCATCGGTAAAAGGTAAAACACATCGATATGGTTTGAACATCATACATCAAAATCGAGGTCCAGCGCGTGAATGCAAAAACATAACTGACCCACTTGTTTCCAAATGTTTATTACAGAGGATATTATTAGCGAAATCGTGCAGTGGACAAACCAAGAAATAATTCAACGGCAATCAACCATGATTGGAGATACAGATATGGCACAAAGACGGATCACTTCTGAAACGGAAATAAACGCTCTTTTAGGAGTACTAGTAATGACGGCTGTTAGAAAGGATCAGCATTTATCTGCTGATGAATTATTCGATCGGTCATACAGTGGAACCCAGTACATAAGCGTAACCACAAAAGCAAGATTCAAGTTCCTAATGGCTTGCTTACGGTTCGACGATAAGTCTGTAAGCATTCAACTAGTAAAGGACAAATTCGCTCCTATAAGGAAAATATGGGAAATGTTTGTCCAAAAGTGCAGGGAAAATTATAATCCTGGTCCATACCTAACAATTGATGAGCAGCTACTGGCATTTAGAGGTAAATGCCGTTTCCGTATGTACATACCAAATAAGACAGCCAAATATGGCATTAAAATTATAATGATGTGTGATAGTGGAACTAATTACATGGTGAATGCAATGCCGTATTTAGGTAAAGGCTCCAATACCACGAAACTGCCTCTTGGAGAGTTCTACGTTAAAGAGCTAACAAAATCAGTACATGGCTCGAATAGAAGTATTACGATGGACAACTGGTTTACATGCATAACTTTGGCTCAGTCGTTCGGAAATCACCTGTACAATTTAACTATAGTTGGCATACTCAGATCAAACAAAGCGGAAATACCTTCTGAATTAAAAAACAAAAAGGGACGTAAATGCGGAACGTCAATGTTTTGCTACGACAAAAATTTAACCCTATTATCCTATAAACCAAAATCTAGCAAAATAGTATATCTTCTGTCATCTTGCAATGAAATAGGTACTATTAACCCCGTTTCAAATAAGCCAACCATGATTGAGTTTTACAACGGAACCAAAGGGGGAGTAGACACCCTGGATCAGATGTGCAGCGCAATGAGTTGTTCAAGAAAAACGAACAGGTGGCCATTGTGCCAATTTTTCGGTATGCTGAACATTTCTTTTATAAATTCGTATGTTATTTACACACACTATATGTTTAAAGTTGGACAGAAGCCTTTTAAAACGGGTAGATTTTATGAAAAAGCTTTTTACTAGTCTTATAGATAGTCACTTAGATGACAGACTTAATATGCCAACAATTACCACTACGGTAAGAAATGACATAATAAATTTACGACCTGACCATCCAAAAAAATGGATCAGAAAATATGATACGCGCATCAGAAGCTAAGAAACGGTAGATTTGTGCCATGTGTCCTTCTTCCAAACGAAGAATGACGAAGGTGGTATGCGCAAAGTGCCATAAATACCTATGTGGAGAGCATAAAGTTGATGTTTGTGCCTCCTGTCTTATTTATAGAGGTTTGAACTTCAAAAGCTAATTTTCTATTTAAGTTTAATTATTTAGTTTTAAGAAACTCAAAGACTTGTATCAGAATTCCTGCCAAAATTGTGATTTTTTTATTTTTAAAAGGTAATGACTTAAAGTTGAAGCCAATTGATAGAAGACTGTGAATTATTAATTTTAAGTTAAAAGAATATAAGTTTTCCTTTTTATTTTTAACTTGAATTTATTAATAATGAAATAAGTAAATAAAAAAAATAAAACGCGTTCATTATTTCGACTTACACCCGACTGAAAATGGATTTGAAATAAGTCGTCGTCATATTGACGAAGGATGACGTTAATGTACAAAAAAAGGATGACCGTCCAGGGTTAAATATGTTAAATTAATGATTTAAAGCCGCTCAGTAACTTCAGTAAGCTGAAGAAGGTTAATTAACTTAAATATGTTATACTAATGATTTATAACAACTCAATATCGACTGCTAAATGTATATATAAAAGAAAATCGACTTTTAACCTGAATATAAGATTGTCGAATTCTTCCAAATGCACTGCCGTTATGGCTTTCTTTCAACTTCAGTAAGATGAAGAAGGTTAATTAACTTAAATATGTTATACTAATGATTTATAACAACTCAATATCGACTGCTAAATGTGTATATACAAGAAAATCGACTTTATACCTGAATATAAGATTGTCGAATTCTTCCAAATGCTCTGCCGTTATGGCTCTATCTCAACTTCAGTAAGATGAAGAAGGTAAATTAACTTAAAGATGTTAAATTAATGATTTCAAGCAACGCAACATCGACTGCTAAAGGTTTATATACAAGAAAATCGACTTTATACCAGAATATAAGATTACCGAATTCTTCCAAATGCACTGCTGTTATGGCTCTATGTCAACTTCAATAAGATGAAGAAGGTAAATTAACTTAAATATGTTAAATTTATGATTTAAAGCAACTCAATATCGACTGCTAAATGTGTATATACAAGAAAATCGACTTTTATACCTGAATATAAGATTGTCGAATTCTTCCAAATGCACTGCCGTTATGGCTTTAATATAAGATGAAGAAGGTAAATTAACTTAAAGATGTTAAATTAATGATTTAAAGCAACTCAATATCGACTGCTAAATGTGTATATACAAGAAAATCGACTTTATACCTGAATATAAAATTATCCAATTCTTCCAAATGCACTGCCGTTATGGCTTTATGTCAACTTCGGTAGGATGAAGAAGGTTAATTAACTTAAAGATGTTAAATTAATGATTTAAAGCAACTCAATATCGACTGCTAAATGTGTATATACAAGAAAATCGACTTTATACCTGAATATAAGATTGTCGAATTCTTCCAAATGCACTGCCGTTATGGCTTTATGTCAACAACTTCAGTAAGATGAAGAAAGTTAATTAACTTAAATATGTTATACTAATGATTTATAACAACTCAATATCGACTGCTAAATGTATATATTAAAGAAAATCGACTTTTAACCTGAATATAAGATTGTCGAATTCTTTCAAATGCACTGCCGTTATGGCTTTCTTTCAACTTCAGTAAGATGAAGAAGGTTAATTAACTTAAATATGTTATACTAATGATTTATAACAACTCAATATCGACTGCTAAATGTATATATACAAGAAAATCGACTTTATACCTGAATATAAGATTGTCGAATTCTTCCAAATGCACTGCCGTTATGGCTTTATGTCAACTTCAGTAAGATGAAGAAGGTAAATTAACTTAAAGATGTTAAATTAATGATTTCAAGCAACACAATATCGACTGCTAAAGGTGTATATACAAGAAAATCGACTTTATACCAGAATATGAGATTACCGAATTCTTCCAAATGCACTGCCGTTATGGCTTTATGTCAACTTCAGTAAGATGAAGAAGGTAAATTAACTTAAAGATGTTAAATTAATGATTTAAAGCAACTCAATATCGACTGCTTAATGTGTATATACAAGAAAATCGACTTTATACCTGAATATAAGATTGTCGAATTCTTCTGGATGCACTGCCGTTATGGCTTTATGTCAACTTCAGTAAGATGAAGAAGGCTTATTAACTCAAATATGTTAAACTAATGATTTAAACAACTCAATATCGACTGCTTAATGTATATATAAAAGAAAATCGACTTTATACCTGAATATAAGATTATCCAATTCTTCCAAATGCACTGCCGTTATGGCTTTATTTCAACTTCAGTAAGATGAAGAAGGTTAATTAACTTAAATATGTTATACTAATGATTTATAACAACTCAATATCGACTGCTAAATGTATACATTAAAGAGAATCGACTTTTAACCTGAATATAAGATTGTCGAATTCTTCCAAATGCACTGCCGTTATGGCTTTCTTTCAACTTCAGTAAGATGAAGAAGGTTAATTAACTTAAATATGTTATACTAATGATTTATAACAACTCAATATCGACTGCTAAATGTGTATATACAAGAAAATCGACTTTATACCTGAATATAAGATTGTCGAATTCTTCCAAATGCTCTGCCGTTATGGCTTTATGTCAACTTCAGTAAGATGAAGAAGGTAAATTAACTTAAAGATGTTAAATTAATGATTTAAAGCAACACAATATCGACTGCTAAAGGTGTATATACAAGAAAATCGACTTTTTACCTGAATATAAGATTGTCGAATTCTTCCAAACGCACTGCCGTTATGGCTTTATTCAACTTCAGTAAGATGAAGAAGGTTAATTAACTTAAATATGTTATACT
>NW_026089887.1:0-28601 GCF_024586455.1 Bactrocera neohumeralis | reverse complement strand
CCAATAGAACACAAACACACACACACACACACACACACACACACAAACGAGAGAGAGAGAGAGGATAAACAAACAAACAAGCAAGCAAAACAACAAAAAAAAAAAGGGGATCGCGCACCGCGGAAGAAATCCTGGCAGAGGAAGAGGGAAAGGATTCTTTTTTGATGCAAAGGTCGAGGACACCCTTTTTTTTTTTCTTTTTTGTTTTGTCTTCATCTTTTTTTTTCTTTTCTGTTTCTTGTTTTTTTGGAGGACGAAACATTTACCCCCACGCACACACACACACACACACACACATGGGCATGAACCCATTGACACCTCTCGAAACGGAGACAATAACGCAACAACAACAACTACAAAAAAATCAAAGAAGAAGGACTTGATAGTGGCGTGATTGCTTCTAACAGTCTGCGTTGCCTTTCCTCGCGTTTTTTTTTCAGGTAGAGAAACGTCTCTCTCTTTCTTTTTTTTTTAGTTTTATAAAAAAAAACAATAATAACACACACACACACACAACCGATAAAAAGAAGATGGACGTAACGATGTCTGCCTTTTTTGTGCGTTTTCGCTCTACGGATGTCAAGTCTCTTTTTTTTTTTCCTTTTTTTTTCTTTTTAGCTTTTTTTCTTTTTCTCTCTCTCTTTCTCTCTTTTCCTTTCCCTCTTTGCTTTTGGAATTTGCTCTTTTTTTCTTTTTTTTTGCTCGCAGGGGGATGGGGGGGAGAGAGAGAGTAAGGAGTGTGTTTATGTCTCCGACAACAAATTGACTCTCTTTTTTTTCTTTTTTTTCTTTTTTTCAAAGCAGCGATTCTTTTTTTTTTTTACATTGAATGGAAATCCAAATTATTTTTTTAAATTATTTTTACTCTCGCTCGATAACCTTCTTTTTATTCTTCTTCTCTCTTTCTCCATGTATGATCTTCACTCTTCCCTTTTTCCCCTTTTTTTCTTCTTTTTCTTTTGTTTCGTGCTCCATGTGCGTTCTCTCTTTTTTATCTTTTTTTTGTTTTTTCTTTCTCCTCTCTCCTCCTTTTTTTTTTCTCTTTCTTCTCCTCTCTCCCGCTCAGAGACAAAGAGCATTGCAGCAATCGCAACCTCTTCTTCCTTTTCCTTCTTCTTCTTTCTCAGTCTTCTGTTGTGCGGGTCACACAGCCGTTTTATTATTTTATTTTTCTTATTTTATAAATTATTATTATTAATTATTTTTTCTTATTGTTGTACATTGTGAAAAAACGGTTAAGGTGCTCTCTCTCTCAAAAACAAAAAAAACAAAAAAAACAAGATAAAAATAGGAAACTGAAATCCAAACAAAGCGTGCTGACGCACCACTTGCGTGGACTCCTTCTCTCTCTCTCTCACTCACTGTCTATCGGTCAGCTCATGTGTGTGTGTGTGTGTGTGTGTGTGTCCGGGATGCGTGGCCACTTCCCTGCAAAGGACTTACAGGGAGAGAAAGGGAGCGACAAGTAGTAAAAAAGCAGCGAGTGCAGTTGTGAACACCGAAATCATGCTCTCTTTCTCTCTCTCTTACTCCTTTTCTCTGTGATGCCTCTTTCACCTCTCTCACCTCTCACTCTCTCACCTTTCTCTCCCTCTCTCTCACACACACACGCATATCGACTTACCTCCGAAGCGTCCACCTCGTTGCGATAATAATAAAAAAAAAAAACAAAAACAACATAAACAAAAAACGGCTTTTTTGGAAACAGAAAGACACAACAAACTCTTTTCTCCACACGAACAGTGCCTTCTGCACCGTGTCTGGCAACGAAGAAATCGCTAGGCCGAAAAAAAAAAGAAAGAAGAGAGGAAGAAAAAGCTCCTCTGTGCGCTTAAACACCGTTGCCTTTTGCATCCTCTTCGTTTCATTTTTTTTGCCTTCTCCGACGAGAAGCAGCAGCAACAACAACAGCAGCAGAAGACAATAAAACAATAAAACAAAAAACACAGACGAGAAAGCCTTATGCGAAGGCACGCCCTCCCTCGAGCTCCCCTGCCACCACCACCACTGCCACCACCATCACTGACCTCAGAGAGTATGATGGCGGCTGCGGCGCTGGTCCTCATTGGTGCCTGCGCTGTTTTATTTGGATAACCGATCAGAGAGAGAGAGAACACAAGAACAGCAGATCAACAACAGAGCGTCTATCGACCCTTTCTTCCTTCCCTCCTTTTTTTTTTTTTTAAGAAAAAAAGAGAACTGGAAAAAAAAAACGGAGAAGAAGGGAGGGAAGGAGAGGAGTAGAAGCAAGACGTGAGAAACGGTATGATCTCTCGTTTCTGCCAGTCCATGCACACACACACACACACATACACACATACACAGATTCCATGCCGACGTGTTTTATTATTATTATTATTATTTTTTATTTTTTGAACTCTCTGTTTTTTTCCCCCCTCTTTTTCTCTCTCCTCTCTTCTTCCCCCCATGGAGCAGCAATGGCAGTGTGGTGGTGGTGGTGACGGCTATCACGATAGTCCACGAGGGAATGGAAAAAGTTTTTTTTTTTGCCCTCTTTCTTTTTTTTTTTTTTTTGTTTATTCCAGAGAGGAGACCAAAGGAAACGAAGCTTCCTGCACGCACTCTCTCCGCTTTTTTTTTCTTTCTCTCTTTCTCTTGTCTTTTTGATATCGTTCCCCTGCCTTCCTTTCGTTTTTGTTTTTCTTTTTCTTTCTTTTTTTTTTGTGTTTTTTTTTCTCTTCTTAAAAAAAAAAGGAGTTTTAACTTCTCATTGCTTTTTCTCTTCTTTCTCCTTTCACTTTCTTTCCTTTTGGACCCCATCTTCACATTTTTTTTTCTTTCCCCCCTCCTCTCTCTCTAGATACATTAGTAACAAAAACGAGAGAGAGAGAGAGACACAATAGGCATTCGTGTCACACAAAGGCAGATTATTATTATTTTTCTTTTTTTTTCCTCCTTACCCTTTTTGTCAGGATCACGATTCTTTGCCGTCCGTCTCTCCCTCTCTCTCTCACTCTCCTTCTTCTTCTCTCCCTCTTCCTCCTCCCTTTCTTCTTTCTTTTTCTCTTTCTCTTTTTATCTCCCTTTCTAAGAAATGTAAAAAAAAAAAAAAAATACTACAATAAAACGTTCCACAACAGATTTGAAACGTTTAATTTTTTTGGTCTTTTTTTCCCACTGATCGTTCCCTCGTACGCCCGCCCCTTTTTTTCTTTTTTTTTTCCCCTTTTTCTCTTTTTTGCTTTGTGCGCTCATTTTCTTTTTTTTTTTTTTTTTTCTTCTTCTTCCTCTCTTCAGAGATGCAGTACCTTGAGAAAAGGGAGGTGAAAGAAGAGAGAGAAAAAAAATAGAGGACGAACTATGTGACAAGCCAAAACCCATAAATAACCAATAGTAAAAAAATAGAAAACAGCGGAAATGTCCATCAAAGTTGGTGAACCACCGCTAAAAGCAAACAAAAAAAAACAAACAAACAAAGAAGAGAGAGAGAGAGAAAAAAAAAGGAAGTTGCTGACACCGCAGTCTCTGCATGAGCAAACAAACGCACACAGAACAAGAACCACAAACGAGAAGAAAAAAAAGAGTAGAGTGTGTGAGAACGATACAGAGCCGCGAAAGGAAACGCCCCTAGAGAGGCTTTTCTGCTTCTTCTCACTCCTCCCTCATTCTCTTTTTTTTTCCCCTCCCGTCTCGAAAGAAGAAGTAAAGAAGAAGAAGAAGAAAAAAAAAGAAACAAAGGAAAGGAAACGGTGAAGAACAGGCGAAGCGGCACTTAATACACACAGACAGACCGCCAGCAAGAAAAAAAAAAGAGGAAAAAAAACCGAAAACAAGAGGAAAAAAAGAAAAAAAAGAGAAAAAAACAAAAAAAAAAAGGATGTTAGAGAATCGAGTGCAGCTGTAGGCGGCTGGCCGGCCCCGGACAGCCCCAGCGACCTCCAAGAAGCGTGCAGCAACACAAAGCGAACATCGACCGCTCGGGGGAAAGGGCCATCACCTCCGCGGCTAAGAAGGGCGGGGGCTCGACGGGCCACCGGCTCCATCGACTCCTCGCGGCGACCGTCCGCGAGGGCTGCGAGGCCCAAAGGGAAGGAGAAGGCGGCGGGCGCGGGAAAAAAGGGTGGAGCGGTGGGAAAGGAAGAAGAAGAGCGGTGGTGGTGGTGGGGGGGCGGGGGCGGCAGCCTCCTCCTCCTCGAGGGCCTCCTCGGCGAGGGAGCAAAGCCGCCGTGGGCAGGGGACGGGCAGAGAAGAAATAAGAAAGGGAAGCAGCAAAGGCGGCAGCGTGAAGGGCGGAAGGCGCAGGGCCTCCGCGGCCGGCGCGAGCAAAAAAAAGAGACAACTCACCGCCGTCGCCCTCTCCCATTTGCAGGAGAGAGGAGGGCGAGCAGCGGCGCGCGATTTTCGCGGAGGAGGAGCTCGAGGTCGGCGCCTATGACCCCCTCTACAACGTCCTGGTCATGGAGGTGGTCCGCACGCAGGTCCAGCAGCTGAACCGGCGGCAGCTCCTCAACGACACACTTCGCGTCTCTGCGCGCGGAGGGCTTTCCCTGTCGGCGATGGCGATCCGGAGGCGATGGAGAGCTCGACAAACTGAAAAGAAAAATGCTGCAGAGTGCCGCGCAGGACGAGGCGCGGCAGCTGCGCGAGGAGAACGCGAGTCTGCGGGAGCGCCTCGCCGACCGCGAAAAAGTCGAGGTGGACAAGCGGGTGAGCGAGCTCGAGGTGCTGCGGGCGAACACGGCGCGGAGGCTGGCGCGCACCGAGTGTGGCCAACGAGCACCTCAAGGCCGAGACACAGTCGACGCTGCAGACCGCCACGCTCGACGTAATAAAATGAAAAAGGAACTCGGCCACCGCATCGACATCGCCACCGCCTCCCTGCGAACCCCAACCTACGGCTCCGCGCTGCGCTCGCTGCAGGACCTCGCGGCGGAGGCCCAGCGCGAGATCCAGGAACACCACGATCGATTGTCGAAGCTCATCGTCTCGATCGGCGCCCGCGACACGTTTTGCCCGGGCACGCCGGAGACGATGCATTCGAACTTCCCCGCGGCCTACCGCGCGCAGCTCCGCTCACTGGAGCGCGACCACCTCATCAACATTCTGGATGTCCCTCAGGATTTCAGGAAGGCGTTGTGGAGACGGTAGGGAAAACGCTCTTTGTTCTTTTATATAGGCGGAGTACAAAACCGCGGTGGTCTAAGCGCAGGAGAGAGAGAGAGAGAGAGAGGGGGGGGGGAGAGGGAGGACACACAAACACACACACACACACGCGACCTCTCTCTCTCTCTCCTCTCTCTCCTCTCTCTGTCTTCTTCTTCTCTTCTTTTCTTTCCTTTTCTTCCTCCTTCCTTGTGGTGGTGGCTCACCTTGGGAGGCTTTAGTTTGGACTTGAACCCCTTCTCTTCTTTCCTTTGACTTGCTCGTTTTTCTTTTTTTGTTTCTTTCTCGGTCTGTAATGCTTGACTTACCTTTTTTTTTGGGGTAAAAGGAAAAAGAAAACAACTGCTTTCCTCGTACCATGTAAACTAAACAAAATGGAAACAAACGCACAAAAAGAAAAAAAAGTGCTACGCCTTTCTTCTCCTTTTCTTTTTTTATTTCACTGTATTATGTTTTGTTTCTTTTTTTTTTGTTGGTCGTCTTCGATATATACGTTCTTGCCACCCGTTCCCCTTCCTCCCCCTTCTCCCACAGAGAGAGAGACACACACACACACATCACACCTACAGGATGGGAATTGTGAATAAAAGAAAGAAAAAAAAAGAGAATGTCCAAGACAGCACGAAGAAGAAAAGGAGAAAAAGAAAGAAAGAAGAGAACGAGAGAAAAAAAAAAGATGAAGACGCATGGAAACGGATGCCACCAGCCAGAGGCTCACCATGCGGCGCCTTTGCATGCGCAACCGACAGAACGCGGAAGCTTGAGAGACGCAGCCAACCACCTCTTCTCTCTCTCTTTCTTCTTTCCTTCTCTTCTTCCCACTCTCTTGCATGTGTACACACACACACACACACACACACACACGTGTACGTGCATTAAAAAATTCTCTCCCAAACAAAATAATACGCAAAGAGAAAGAAAGAAAAAAAAAAAAAAAAAAAAGAAGAGAGAAGTCAGAGCGGACAACAACAAGAAGAAAAAGCAACAGAGAGCTATTGTCGTTACCTTTCCTCTATTTGGGTGTTTTTCTTTTTTTTTTTTTTTTTAAATTTGGTTCGGTCGTCTCTTTTTTCTCTCTTTCTTTTTTTTTTTAAGATCCTTCTCCCTCCCCCCTCCCCTTTATTTGCGTGCGTGTCCTTTTGCTTTCACGCATCATACAGAACAACTTTACAAAAAAAAAAAAAAAGAAAGAAAAAACCCGCAGAAAGAAAGGAATTGGAAAAAAAAGAGCTCCCGTTGTTGCTCCTTCCCTTTTCTTCCCTCCACTTTTACATCAAACCACAAATACAAGGGAGAAAAAGAAACTCTCCACTCTGAGGCCCTCTTCGACAGGGACTCACTCCGATACTGTTTTTTTTTTCTTCTCTCTCTTTTTGTCCTTTTTCTTTTTTAAAGAAACTAACAGAAGGAAAAAGGAACAAAGAAACAAAGCAGATACCTTTTCTTCCCCCACTACACACACACACTTTCTCTCTCTCTCTCCACTCCAACACTGACCGAAAGAGCGAAAGCGATTGTTTGTTTGTTTTCTGTTTTCTTTTGTGTGTTTTGTGTGTGCTTTCTTGTCTCTCTCTTTTTCCTTGTCTTTTCGTCGCTCTTGACGTCACACACAGACCTCCTTTTCTTTTTTGCTTTTACTTCTCTTTCTCTCTCTATCTCTCTTTTGAAAAAGCGAAAAGAAAGCTTGGACACTTTTCTTGCTGGTTCTGTTTTTTTCTTTTCTCTCTTTTTTTAATCATTTTTTTTTCTGATATCATATTCATAACAAAGAAGACTGTTTTTTTTTTTTCTTTGCGGCCTCTACGTTTTTTTTTCTTTTTCTCCCCGAAAAGATCTTCTTTGTCTTCCACTTTGAAGAAGAAGCAAAGACACACACACAAAAAAAAAAGAAAGAGAGCGGGCAATCGGGTCTGTGTGCGTTCTTTGGGAGCTCCGTGTAGGAAGTACACACGCAGACACGCCCCCCCCCTATAACTCCGTTAAAATAAACTAAAACAAACAAACAAACAAAACAAGACATCGAAACAAATCACAGAAAAAAAAAAGAGAAAAAGACAAAAGACGCAGCCGAAAGACTTAAAACAACAACAACAACAACAACAATAGTAACACACAAAACAAAAAAACAAAACAGAATCCCCCTCCCCCCCCCCCCTCCGCACTTGTCTTTTGTGTCGCCATGCCGCACCTGAAGAAGGTCGTGGCGGCACTGGGAGCCGAAAGGAAAGCAGTGGTGGTCGCGACCGCCGCCCGCCGTAGGGGTCGCCCCCGCAAACTCCCTCTCCCTCTCCTCCTCAATGACTCCCATAGCGTCCCGGAGTCGCTGCGGTGGATCAGCGACGCAACGGAGATGAAAAAAGAGGAAGGAGAAGAAGAAGAAGAGAGAGAAGAGGGCTTCGACCATCGCGAGGTTTCTGTCCAGCTGTCGAGAGACGGCCCAGAACGGGGCAGAGGCAGGAGAAGGGGCGCCGCCGCGAAGAAGGCGCCACCCGCCGACTTGACCGCCCACGGCCGCGGCAGAGGTCGCGAAAGGGCTCGTGAAGGTCATTGTTCAGGTTCGGCCTCGGCGTCCTCCACCACCACCGCCACGGCCACCAGTGGCAATGGGAGAGAGGTGGAGGAAGATGAGGAAAGACCACGCAGAGGCAGAGACAGAAGAAGGAGCGCGGACATTGCGGAGGTGGAAGACGAAGAGGAGCGGAGGCGTGCGGCAGCGGCCCCCGAGGCGTCGCTGCCCCGCCATCCCTACAGTGGAGACCGTAGCAACGGCAAGGAGACGGGGGCCAACAAGAAACGAAGGGATGCTGTGGGAGAGAGGGAGAGGGTGCGGGTTGCTCGGGACAAAGACATCGATCAGGCCTCGGAAGGTGACGCCTCCGATGGCAGCCTCCGTGGCCTCTTCTTTTTCCTCTTTCGCGACTACTTCTTCCTCTTCAATGACAAGGACGACGACGGCTTCCTCGACGAGGCGCAGGCCTCCCCACTCCGCTGCTGAGGGATTCGATACGGAGTCGACGGCCCACGTCATCGCGGCACTGTTTGGCTGGCGCATCAGTCAACTCAGCCGAGAGGGCGACCACGTCCGCGTCGGCCTCGTCCACTCGGAACACCGCACTACTGCATCCACCTCGAGGCGCCACTCGTCGGCCTTCGTCTTCACGCTGACCACCCCACTCCGTTCAGGATCTGAGTGGCCAAGCGGTGAAGGGCCAGCCTCGCAGGGGTAAAGCCTTTGAGAAAGCGCACGCGACGGCGTCGACTTCCTCCTCTCCGCCTCTGCAACGTCACCGTCCACCGGCTCGTCCTCTGCGTCGTCGATCGTGGATGGAGCTGTGGTGAGCGTGAACGGCGGCGCGGCCCACCTGACGTGGCGCGAGTGCCCTGTGGCTGTCAAGTCAGTTCAACTGCGGCTTCGCGTTCGGTCCTTCGGCTAGCGTTTCTCTTCCTGGTGCCACCGCCGCCGCCGCTGCTGTCGCTGCTTCCGCTTCGTCTTCCGTTCCAGCTACCACCACCGTCCTCTCTTCCGCGTGAAAAGGGGAAGGCCGGCAAAGGCAAAGCCAAGAAGACAGAGAGCAGCGCGCCCATGGCAGCATCCCTCGCCAGAGAGACTCCCACCGAAACGCGAAAGGAAAGCGACCTCCGTAACGGCAACAAGGAGGAAGAAGCGGAGGAAAGGGAGGAGGAAAAGGAGAGAGAAGCTCCCTTGGCGACAGACAGCGCGTCATCGGCGGCGGGAAAGGTACGGAGCATGTCCGCTGCCAAGCCAAAACACCCCGCCACTGCCACCAAAACGAATCATAATAATACCAATAGGAATGACAATGCGAGTGCGGCCGCGCCGGCCTCGTGGCGGCTGCGCCTGCTGAAGCCGTTGAACGCCCAAACGCAAGCGCGGCCGTCCCCGCAAGGATGCGGTTGCGGGGTCGAACGGCTGCCGCCACCGCATCAGCATCAACAACAGCATCAGCAAGCGACGTCAACGTCGACGAGAGAGGGAAGTGCACCGGCGACGACAAACAACAGCAGCCGCATCAGCAGCGGGACGAGCAGCCCGGCGGTCGAAAACGTCCCATTCAACACCGATGACAACGCCCCACACGGCAGCGGCAGCGGCCACAGCAGCCATGAGCAGTGGGAACACACCTCGAGCCTTCCAAGCGCCGCCGGCGGTGCGGAGGACGGCGTGGACCACTTGGAGCTGCTGCCGCCGGCGCCGGGCGAAGCGGGAGCGGACGCCGGCGTCCCTCGCGACGGGAGAGACGGAGGTGGGCGTCACCTCCGCGACCGCAACGGTTGCTGCAGCGGAGCAGAAAGCAAAAGAAGTCAAGGGGAGGAGGAGGCAGAGGAGACGAACGAAAACAAGTCTCTCGCCGTTCTTTTCGCCGGCTCTGTCGCGTCGTTAGCCGAGCCCTCCCATCCATCGCCGACCAAGAAGACGCCAGGCGCTCCTACAGCTGCGGTAACGACAACTGCAGCTGCTCCTTCCGCTGCTGCTTCAGCGGCGGCCCTCGCACCGGGTGCGGGTGTAGTCATGGACTCCATCCGATCTCCCCGACGAATCTTCACACGTGCCTCTCTCTCCGGTCTGCACCGCCCGCTGCGGCCGGCTGTGAGGCGCGCCACCTTTCACAGCGCTGCCGCCTTCCTGGCCTTCTCCCGCGCCGAGAGTAAGCACCTCGCGCTCGATCTTGCCCATGCTGCTGCCGCTGCTGCAAGCGCATCGGCAGCGCCGCAGACGTCCTCCTCTTCCTCGTCCTCCTCCTCCGCGACGCCGTCTGCATCAAGCGCCCTCTTAGTGACCCTTCAGGCCAAAGACCAAACAGACAGTGCCCTTCGCGAGGACATGAGGCGCAGCGTTCAACAGGCGCTCGCCACGGCGGCTCTGATGGGCGACACTGCCCACGCCGCCGTTCATGCCCTGCAGACGGCCGCCAGAGAGACCCGCCAATGGGCACTTCCGGCGACTACGAAGCGCCCACAAAGGCGACGGCGACGATGGCAACTGCAGCAGCAGCAGCAGCGGTGCTTTAGTCCGCAACGAGGGCAGTGGGAAGACGCAGGCGGCGGCGGGCGAGGAAGAGCTTCTCCACCCCATCGCCGCCTTCCCCCGTGAGGCTCCGCATGTGTTTCTGCCTGTCTCAGGCGCGGCTCTCCTCCAGGCTCAGGACCGTTTCATGGCTCCGCTCTCTATTCCTTCTTCTTCTTTTTCGGCAGTTCACAACGCCACCCACACGACCGCAAGCGCTGTTCCTTTTCATGCGGCCGTCCAAAAAACGGAAGCGCACTCCGGGCGGTCGGCGACCCCCTTTTTTGAGGCGAAGACTGAGGAGTGGGATGGAGAGAGAGCGGGACAGCCGCGCTATCACACGCTGCCGGCGGGGGAGCGCGATGCCAGCCGCGCCAAGAATCGAGATTGGGTCCACGTACCACGTGCGCGGACCGTTTCTCGTCGCGGCAACCAACGGGGTGCTCTCCGCCTCCCTCTCTGACCGCATCTTCTCCACTAACTCGCAACAACCGCAACCACTACCGGTCCATCACAGCGTCGCCGACGCGGATCGGTGCGGCAACGGCGACCAAGGCGCGTCTCCTGTGGTCCAACGCGACGAAAAGATGGAGGTGGAGACCGGAGGCCAGCCGCGGACCTCCTCGACGGGGCTCCTCCCGCAGCTGCCGGCGTTAGTGCCAAACCCAAAGGCCGACGTCTGCGACATGATCTACCGCCGCTTCTTGCCCCGGGACATGCGCGGCGTCGTTGAAGGAGCCGCCATTCCCTATCTCTTCCTCTCCACTTGCAGCCAAGATGCCTGATCTGCAATCTCCAAACATCACCAGCAACAGCAGCAACAGCCACAGCGGTGGTGGTGGATGCAAGTCAGCGGAACCAGAGGCGAGCGCCAACCCCAACAGCGAATCGGAGAGTGAGCGCGAGGACGTCAGCGGGGCGGCCGCCGACCAGCGAGAGAAGCAGAAAGAACACGGCGGTGGACCGTCCTGCGCGTCCCCGGCCTTTGCTCCTTCTTCTCCTCCTCCTCTTCCTTCGACGGCGGCGGCGCCCTCCGCGCAGCCAAGCAGAGGTGGCCACCACGGCGCGGCACCAACCGCTGACGTCGTGGACATTGACAAGACGCTGCGGCGAGAGGATCGACACATCAGTCGCGTGCCGATGGCCGACGTCGAATGGCGCTACCACACTTGAGCGCAGAGAAGACAAAGAACACACACACAAAAAAAGAAGTGTCAGAAAGAGGGAGGGGAACTTGTCCCTTTCTCCTCCCCCTTTTTTCTCTCTTCGCCTCGCGCCTCGCATGATCTTTTACTGGATCAAAAGCAAAAACAAAAACAAAAACAACGCCTTAGCTCTGTTTCTTTTTTTTTGTTGTTCAATTGCTTTTTTTTTTCTTTTTTCCCATCACCTATTTCGACCCTATCCTAAGCGTGCGTTCGTTTGCCCGGTGCTTTCACTCGCTTCCCCTCTCTCTCTTTCTTTTTTCTCTTCTACTGCCATCTCCTTTTCGCGTTTTTTTTTGGCTTTCCGTGAGCGAGAGAGAGAAAGAGCTTCTTCTTTGAGTTTTTTTTTCACACACACACACACACATTTTTTTTTTTTTGGAGAAGTGCTTAGAGAGAGGGAGAAAGAAACAGCAAGCAAGAAAGACACACACTCACACACACATCCACACTCGCACAGAGTAAGAGAGTACAAAAAAAAAAAAGTACACGCATTCGCACATACACACAAAAGAAGATCCACGACGATAACAGAAGCAACAACAACAATAAAAAACAAAAAACAAAAGATTACATGAGGAAAGAAAGACCCTTTCACGTTTAGCCGAGGAGAGCCGCTGTGAGTCGCTTTGATGACTGCTAGGAGCCGTTTGTATAAATGAACAGTAATATAAAAAAGCGATTAAACACATACCTTCTTTTTTTTTGTCTCTTTTTTTAAAAATTTTCACCGACTCATTCGATGACACAGAGTTTAGAAAAAAAAAACAACAACAAAAAGATTCGTTTTGTCCGATACACACGCGGGTAAAGCTGCGATGCAGAAGTACACTCCCACCTCGCAATTCGAGCAACTGCTCCACCAATCGGAACCGGTACTCACCTCCAGTACACAGCATGAGCTTCAGGTGCAGGACAGCCTTGACGCCGCCACGCAGGCGATGCAGCACATCACGCAACGGAAGGAAGCAAGCAACCGCGCAGAGGCGGCCCGGGTGAAGGCCTACATCGAGGAAGAGCTTGGAAAAGTAACCGCCGGCGTGAAGGGGTTGCGCGCAGTGAGCTCTGCGGATCTGCTTGCATCACCTCACTTGGGTGCCTCCACGACGGGCACCATCCTTGCGGCGACGACGACGACATCTGCCCCTGACACGGACGTTGCCGCCGCGGAAGGAAAACTGAGTGCGCGTGAAAAAGCGAAGGACCACCGATGCGGCGTGGACAACAATTCCGCGCTTTCTCCTCGAAGATGGCGGCTACCGCAGCGGCGGCGGGTGGTGGTGCGGCTTCAGTCTCTCCCGTGTCCCTCACCACCACCACCACCACTTCACTGACCTCCTCGCGGCTGGCGGCACAGACGGCGAAGGCGCTGGCGGCTGCCTTCAGCCGCCAGCAGCAGCAAACACAGCAACCAAAACAGCAGCCCACCTTTGCGGTCGCGGCGGGCCAGCGGAGTGCCATTGAGGGAAAGCGAGAGCACTTCACGACCGGATTTCCCGTTCCTTTTGCAGACTCCGGGTTCAAGTCTCTCACGCAGTGGGCCAAGGTTAGCTTTGAGGAGGCCCGCGTGACTGCCCTCGGCCCGCACGGCAACGCGCATAGCTATCGTGATGAACACCTTTTGCCGAACCGCTTGCTCGTATCCGTTGCGTGCTACCTGCTGAATGAAGTGCTGACGCGGGACAGCACGCTGGCGCCGCTGTGGTCTATGCTGAGGCTGCCCATCCTTGACGCCGTGTTTAGCCCGCAGCTCATCTCCGCGGACATGGCGCGCCGAGCGATTTCACGCAAAGAGCGGCAGCAGCGGCAATCGCCGCAACGGCAGCAGAGCCAACGAGATTCGTCGTCCACCGTCTCGACGGCGACGCCAACGGACAGGGGGGCGCGCTTCTGAGCGAGGAGGAGGACGGCGTGGCCCCTCTGTACGCCCTGCCCAGGGGGGCGGCGACCTACTCCGCCATGGTCGACTTCAGCGATTTTCGCCTGTGGTGCGAGGAGGTGCAGACGGCACGCGACGACAACGCCACCCTTTTTTCCCGCGTGCAGGCGCTGAAGGAGGTGGTGAGCCGCAGCCGGCTCGTGATGCAGATGGCACAGCGCCGGGTCGAGCAAGGGCGTCTGCGTGGCATCTTTTTTGCCTGGCGCGCCCACACGGCAAGCGACGCGGACGCGAGAGGTGGCGGTGGCGGTGGCCGACAACGTCTTGCAACGCGCCCGCCAGGTAGCCTGCTTCCTCCGCTGGCGCCGCATCACGCTGACGGGCCGCGCACACCGCCTCCGCGAGACGGTCATGGGCCTCGAGCGCGACATGCGCGCGCAGGCAGAGGTGCACAAGGGCGATATGCAGTCCCTGAGGGCACAGCTGCAAAACGAGATTGCCACGCACGCCACCGCCACGCTCAAGAACGAGACGCTGCGCAGTCAGATGGTGGATAGCTACAACTTTGAGTGCTCCGTACTGCACACGGCACTGAAAAGGGCGAAGGAGCGCGCCTCGCTCTTCCAGACGCACGCGCGACGGTGGGAGAGGCTGGCCAAGACGTTTCGTCCACAGGTGCTCTGCCCGCCCGTGTCAGCGCCGCTGCTCCAGCTGGGACGACAGCTGCGGGGGTGGGAGCGAGAGCTCGCGAACCGCTTGGTGCTAGCACAACGTCCTGTCACGGGCGGTGCGGCGAGGTTCCTCCCTGCCGAAGGCAGTCCAAGAGCGCGGCGGCCTCTCGAAGGAGAGTTCGTCACCGGTGGCGACCATTACGAACTGGTCCGTGCTCGCGCTACCAGAGGGCTCCACCACCGCCAAGCCGTCCGCGGGCAAAGGGAAGGAGGGCGGCTTCTCCTCCGTTTTCCTGCAGCAGCAGGCGGTGAGCGCGGTCCTCGAGAAGTTTCTCCTCCGCTGGGTGAATTACGTCATGACGAACGTGGCTCGGGGCGGCGGAGGCCGCGAGGCGCAGGAGCTGCTCGTTAGACTCCGACAACAGCAAGAGGAGCAGCAGCAGCAGCAGCAGCAGCAGCAACGTCGAGTGAGCCACGCAAAGAAGCCGACGAACCGAAAGGACAACAACAGCAACGCCGCGGCTCTCGGCGGCAACAAAAGTGGCCTCGACGAGCCTGACATTGTCCCCTTTTCCTTCTGGATCCCCGTCAAGATGCTCGAGCCGCGGAAGACGATGAAAGTGTCGAAGCAGGCAGCGGAGAATCGTGCAAAAGACACGCAGAACGAAGGTGTCAGCTCCGCCCGCATCAGATCTGCGCTCAAGAGAGAGTGAAGTCAGCGAAGGAGGAGGCAGACGCCGCCGCTGCAGCGGCTGCGACGGCGGCCGAGCCAGAGGGCCCCGCGAACCACTTAACGCTATTTGCCCTCCGCTGTCTTGTCGGCGAGCTGCTACGACAGTTCGAGACGCAGCGGGCGCTCATGATCTGCGCGGATGCTAGTCCCATCACCACTTCCGCGTTTTCACCCAACTCGGACGAGCAACAGTCGCCGCAACCGCCGCAAGAGGGCTTTTGTGCAAGGCAGCCACAAACGGATCCGGAGTAGAGCACGAGCGAGGAAGTGCGGGCCGCAAGGGCGATGCCAGCCACCTGGAGAGCGAGCGGGAGGGAGTGAAGGCCGGTGAGAAGGGCGGCGTCTCGAGTGTGGTAGCAGTGGGCCCGTGGGGCGCGGAGCTGGAAGCGGCGCGCCTGCAGAGGCCCTGCTGGCCGCCAAGACAACCACCACCACCACCACCACGTCGGAGTCGGCAAGCCCGATCCACTCGGGCCTCTCTTTGCCACGCGCGGTCCGTGCTCTTGAGATTGGAAATCAGCGCGACGCGCTTGGTGTCATTCCCTACGCCTTTAATGCCCCCTCGTGTCCGCCTCCGCGAACGGCGCCGGCGGCGCTCGCTCCGCCGGCAGGCGCGCCACCACTACCTTCGGCAGCGACGTGGCCAACCTCAACGTCTCCGCGAATGTCAACAACTACTTGAACTTCCTCGGCAGTGGCGCCGGCGTCGGCGCGATGCCATTGACGAGCTCCTTCTGCTGGAGGTCGGCGCCGGTGGGCAGACAAGGCGACGTCGCCGCCGAGACCCGTGACGTCCGCCGACCAAGCGGCACCCCCCTTGACCCTGTCTTCACGGACCTCGCCCAGCTCCTTATTGCCTTCAGCAGCGGCGGCCTTTACCCCCGTTGCTTCTCTACGCGAACAACCGGCCCTGGCACACCGACGCCGACCGGCGAGCAGCTGCATGACTTCCTCTTCCCCTCTGACCGCGTGAAGCAGTACAACCACGCCGCCATGCTCTGGGTGCTTGCTTCGCTTTTTACCGGTTACGCACGGTGCTGCAACGGGCCGGAGCCGTTCTTGCCCACCACCACCCCCGCCGCGGTCTCGGCCATCGCGAAGAAGAAAGGAGCGAAGAAGGGCAACACGCGAAAGCACGCCACCCCTGGTGAGGCAGCGGCCGTTAGCATCCCGAACTCCCCCGAGGCCACCTCGAAGGTGCCGAAGAAGGAGTTCCGCGGCGTTCTCTGCCCAACCTCCTCGCGGGTGCCCGACCCGCTCCCTGAGGCCAAAGGCACCTACGTCATTTCCAGCCACACGGTCCTCACCAAGGCGCCAGCAAAGCCCACGACCGCTTCCCCTTTGTTGAGCACTAACCGAAAGGACGATGCACAGAAGGGCTTTCGTCATTCGCAGCGCACTGTCTCCGTTGTGGGAAAGGACGAAGCCGGCGTCGGCAGCCACAGCGCGAACACCAGTCGTCACTCTCTTGCCAAAGGGAGCCGGGCGGCACAGCGGGACGCCAGCGGCGTCGCGTCTTTATTGGGCCGCCACCACGCCACGCCCGATGACACACCGGCGGACATGGACGTCTACCTCGGTCTCTGCGACCCGGACGTGCCCGCAAGTGATGGAGGAGGAGAGCTCCACGGCGGCGGGGCACGACCGCGAGACGGGGACATCAACGACGACGAGGCGGACGAAGTACGCAGGGCACGCGAGGAAGCGGAGCTCGAGGCCGCCACGGCGGAGGTGGCCAACGCCGAGGAGCGGGCGATGGAGCGACGCCGGCGGCTGCGGCTGCTGCGCTCTGGCCTCCTAACCCCGAAGGAGGAGCGCCGGCTGCGGAGCGGCATACTGGGCTCCTAACGAGTGCCTCCGGCGCCGGCGGCGAAGACGACGTCGACGACGAGGAGGAGGACAGAGGCGAGGATAGCGATTCCTCTTCGTCTTCTACGTCCTCTTCCTCTGCCGCTACGCCTTTGGGGAATCAACCCGATGTCAACAACACAACGGCGGCGCCACGGACTTCCCACCACTCTGTCCTCAGCGTCCCTGGCGCGGCGGGCGAAAAGAGGGGCAGGCAGCGTGGCGGCGGGCACAAGCGCGCCTCCTTCATCTCGGGCACCCAATCCCACCACAACGGGACGACAGGGGGCGCCAGCCATCGAGACGCCGGTCTGGTGCGCACCGCGGAGGAGCAGCGCGGGCGGGACCAAGAGCAGTCGCTCGCCGGCGGTGAGGCCGACTTCTGGCGCGAGGATCCCGTGACGGAAGGGGTGATTCCGGCTCCGGCCGACATCGGCGCCGACACGGACGACGACGAAGACGCGGATGAGTACGCGCGCAGGCACCGCACGCTAGAGCGATCGAAGGGCGGCGAAAACGACTCGCATCGCTCGCAGCCAGTGCCACGAAAGGAGAGGAGCCGGAGCACGAAGGGAGCACCGCTGCCCACGACCGCGTTGGCGCTGGCTCGGACGGCGACGCCAACAACGATGAGGACGAGGAAGACATGTACGACGGCTGCACGCGGCGCCAGCGCCGTATTCTCAAACACTTTCCCCACCGCAGCACCGCCTTTGATGGCGCGGAGAAGGGCTCCTCGTCCTTTTTTCATGGCAGCTGCGGGGCGCAGGAACACGGCTGAGCAGCGAGGCCTCTCCGGCTATCCAGTTGGCGGGGCCAGCGAGGCGGTGACGGCTGCGGTGGTGGTAGGCGAGCGGACAGAACAACGTCGCCGGGCGCGTCGTCGCCGCCGCGCGCTGCGCTTTTGTGGAGCTGACCATTCTTGACCGGGAGCGTCGGCAGCAGTGGCTCGCGCTCGCCCGTGTGGTGACGGCACTTGTGACGCGACTGGGGGTGCTCGATGCGATGACACGCTCCAAGCGCCGCGAGCCCAACAGCACCAGCGCGCGCGGCATGGGCAATGGCGGTGGCGGCCCTCGGATAGGGACCGGAGGAAGAGGGTGACGGCAACCACCACGGTGTCTTCAGCCCCGACTCGACAGGGAACAGCGGGAGGCACCCTTTGGCAGGTCACGATCAAACCTTCTCGCCCGCCAGCAGCCTCCAGAGACCGCAAGGCGCGGGCGGTGGTGGTGGAGACGGGAGCGGAAACGGCACCCCTCACGGCCGCGACGGTGGGCCGTTCTCCTCGACTAGCCCAGCCTCCCACCACCACCAGACTGGCGAAGGGAGTGCCTCGGCAGCACACCAACCCGCGAGTGGTGGTGGTGGTGGTGGTGGTGGCGACGGACGGAGCGCGGCGATGGACTCCCTTGCGGACCCGACAACGACCTCTCTGTACGCGCAACGCCAGCAGCAGAAGCTGCAGAAGCTCGCGGACAAGGACCGGTTTAACAAGCCGGACCCGATGTTTCCATCGCTGGCGAACAAAGGACCCGCCCAACCGCCGCAAGTGCGGCCGCCATCGCCTCCGCTCGCTCCACAGGGCCTGCTCGACCCTTATGTATCCCGCCCGATGATTCCGCTGCCGTCATCGTCTGAGCCACAGCACTTTAAAGGCAGTGGCAAACTTTACTTTGATCTTCAAACCAAACACACACGTTGAGTTTTCGCTTCCTCGTTGTCCGTTCCTCTTCTCTCTCTTTCTCTTTCTTTCTCTCTCGTGCGTTTTCACTGCGTCCTCCTTTGGCGCTTCTCCTATTTTCAGCCATTTTGCTCGTTCACTTTTTCCTCACTTTTGGCTCGCTGAACATGTATTATTTGAGTCTACTATCACCGCTCTTTTTTTTTTTCTATTCTTGTTCCCTCGTTTTATCTCCTTGATGTAAAGGCGTTCCGTCTCTCCTGTTTTTTTTTTTTCAACTTCGCATTTCCGGTGTGAACCGACTAGTGGATTGTGCACAAAAGTGCACTGGAACAAAGATTTACTAAAAAGCAAGCGAGCGCAAGAAAGAAAACGAAATTAAGAAGAGGAAAAAAAAACAGAGTGTTTTGTCACGAGGTCAGCCTTCCGGTGAACTTGTGTGTGTGTATGTGTGTGTGTGTGCCTCGTTCATGCAGACAGACACTGTCGGCTCTTCCCCTCTCTTTTTCTGCTGTTTCATTAATCTATTTCTCTCTCCCCTACTGCACTCACTTCTGCGTTCATCCTTCTCTCTATACCCTCCACACATGACAAAACCCACTTCCTGATAAAGGACGAGCATAAAGGCTCAACTTCACCACTGTCGCCGGGCAAAGAACCTCGTTTCACTTTCTTTCTGTTCTCTCTTCCTAGATTTTGCTAAAGGCGTGTATATTCTCTTTTTTTTGTCCTTTTTTTTTTTGGTGTTTTTTCAACCTTTTCCGCTTCTCTAATCCGCAAGCCGGAGGTCCATTCCGGCCTGCGTCGCTGTCACCGGAGAGAGAGAAAACATGCCTGCTCCACCGCCCCCACAGCCTCTGCGGTACAAGCCCAGGCGGAAGCAGACCCTCGTCCATGACGATGGCGCTGCCGCGGAGGAGAATCTCGAGGAGAGGGAGGAGAAGGGGAGAGCGCAACGGCGACCGCTGTCGTCGCGTCATCCCGCGGGCCCGGGCGAATCCATGCAGGAGCCCGAGTCTGTCTCTTGGCGAAATCGTGTTGTCGGCAGCGGCGGTGGAAAGGGGAGGCTCTCTCCTCTCTGCCCTTCGCCTTCTCTCCTCCCCTCCTCCCCCTCCGCCGCGCCTCCGCACGCGTCTGTTGAAAATCGAAGCCCGCGCAGTGTGGATGGCGTGGCGAGGGCGGCCGATACACACACGCCGTCTTCGAAAGGCATCCTGACGAGTGTGGACACACTGCGTGCGGCGGTGTCGGCCCTCAAAGCTGAAAACAGCGTCCTCCGCCAGCGCGTTGCAGCGCTCACAGCTCCCCTGGCCCCTCTCCTGCGCTCTCCTTCTCTTCCCCCTGCCCTCCCCTCCTCCTTCCTTCTTCCTCGTTCCTGACGATGACGGCGGCGGGCGGTGAAGCTGGAGATGGGGAAGGAGAGAACCGCCACGACCGTCTGGTGGTCGGCAGCGCCGGCAGCAGTGGAGCGCAAGCGGCCTCTTCGACCGCTGACCCATCGTCTTTTATCGCCAACGGGAGTGACGCGGGGCCCGGCAGCGAAGTGGTCATGCTGCGGCCCGCGCGCGGCGGTTGGAGGCTGCCCTAATGTTAGAAGCAGCGGAGCGGGACGCTCTGGAGAAGCGCGTGCTTGCCCAAGAGTGGGTCTTGCAGGAATTACAGCTGCGGCTGCTGGATCAGGCGTGAGTCAGTCTGTCGGCGGCGGTGATGATTGCTGCCATTCCCTTTTTTTTTTTTTTTGTCTGCTGTGTCAACGAAACAAAGCGTCTTCTTCTTCTCCTTTTTTGTTCGCACAAGGATGAGGTTTTTTACATCCTTTCACGTACACCCAGCGAACGGAAAAGAAAAAAAAACAAAATAAAACCAGAAATGCAATAGAGACGCTCACACAACACCTTTTGCATCACATCACACATATACACATCCATGAAAAAGGATGATTGAGAAAGGTCCTGCATGCGTCGCAACTGTACACTCTGCCGTTTCTCCGATTTCTTTTTTTTTTTTTTTTTGCTGCCTACGTAAAAGGAACTTGTCACCGCATTTCGTGTTGCCATCGCTGGACGTTCAAGAGGAAAGAAAAGAGAAGGACAAAAGAAAAAAAAACAGAAAGAGGGCAAAAATCATCATGAGTCTTCCGGCCCCTCAGCAGAAGCAATGGGAGAGCATTGTCGACGCGATCTCCGCCATGGATGGCACCGACGCCCTTCCTCGCGAGTACGACGCGACGGACTATCTCCCTTTCCACCGTCACCTCCCCTCTCCGAGCTCGTCGAGGCCCTACGTGGCGCGGACGAGGAGTTCAATCAACGGATCGCTGATCTCTTCCAGCAACGCACCACCGAGCGGGAGAGCTACTGGCCCATGCCAGAGGCGCCGACCTTCGCCTCCACCAAGAACGCTGTCAGCAGGAGCGTGGCGCGACGCACCGAAGACGGCCGCGAGCTCGACTACGAGGGGAGGAGGACAACGAGAACGAGAACGGGCGAGCACATCGAGGATGGAGAGGATGGAGAGCGGGTGCGACACAGAAGGGCTCGGCGGGCGGAGGGCCGCCACGAGGCGAAGAGCTTCCACGCGCGTTACCTCGCGATGGCCACGGCCGGCGCGGGTCACGCGAAACGCCAGCGGCGGTTGGCGGGGCGGGTCAGCGGCCGCGGCTGGACGGGCGGGTGGATATCTTAGCACAAGCTCTTCCTTCTTGTTGCCCCGCCGCCGAACAATCTCTGCTGGGCCGCACGACCCACCTCACCTCTGGCTTCCTGGACCCCAGTTCTTATGCTGACGTCCACCGCGAGCCTGACTTCCTGCCCGTGATCCTTGTTCCTTCGACGGTGACCTCGCCCTTGCAGCTGGTTAACATCCAGACCTTCTCACGGAGGGCATGTACATCGACCCCCCCACGCTCTTTATGGATGCGCAGACCGGCGCCACGAACGTTCAGGACACGAAGCCAGACGCTGTCATCGTCAGCCCCGGCGGCTTCGTCGACGCCGACAACCACCGCGTCGCGTTTCGCCGCTTTCGCGTGCTGGACGACCCGAGCAAGGTGGAGAACTGGTCCCATGTCTGCGCGTGCCTCGTCAGCGGCGAGAGGTCGGAGCTCAAGGGCTGGTTCCCGCAGGAGGCCGACCCACGCGCGACGGAGCCAGCGAAGCTCTTCAGTCGGCTCTGCGCCTTTTTGCCATACTTCGAGGAGGACACCGTCCCGCCGCGGTGCAGGAGTGGCACGTGAACCCCATCTTACTCACCCGCCGCGCGACAAAGACGCAACAGCACATCGAGAGGTCTTCCACTTCTGGGAGCTGCTCTACGCCTTTCTGGACCAGCACCCGACCTTTGCGGTGTACGACGTACGCGCGGAGGAAGAATAGGAGAGAGAAAGAGAGAAAAAAACAAGCAAAAAAAAACAACGAACTGACATGCGATCGGTGCGGCCTTCTCCTTTGAAAAAAGAAAAATAAGAAAGGGCAAAGGAAAAAAGGGAAGGGGAGAGGGAGAGCGAGCGCGATGCTCTCTTCTTCGTTTCGACGTGTTGTGCGTACGTCTGGCTGTTTGTCACCGACAAAAAAAAGAGGCCACCGTTTCGTTGACGCTTTTTTCTTTTTGTTTTGTGTTTGTCTTTCCTTCTCGTTCTTCTTCCTGTTGCCTTTTTTTTTACTGTTCTTATTCTAATGGGTTGTTTTTTTTCATCTCCGTCTCGTACCTCCCTTCGAACTCCACGCAAAAGAGCGGTCACGCAAGCAAGCAGCAAACAAAAACACGACCACGGATAATAAGAATAATAAGAATAAGAACTTAAAAAAAGGATAACAAACGACGAGAGCAGAAGGGAGACCACACACGATCTCTGGTGAAAGAACAGAAGATACACCACGAGAGAGAGAGAGAGTGACTGATCTCTCTCTCTTCCTCTTCCTCTCTCTTTCTCTCGCGGTCTCTGCTTCTTTTTTTGCAGTTGAACTTCAGGGAGGTGCGACCCTCCTTTTTTTTTTTTTTTTTTCCCATTGGTTAGCAGCCTTAAACAAACAAACAAACAAACAAAAAAGAGTGCCGAAGGAAATTATGAAGGACTTGCGCTCTGTTTGTGAGTCACTCCGCTTCTTTTCTCCGGCTTCAATTTGTGGAAATGAAAACAAGAAATACAAGAGGAGTGAAAAAAGCAGAAGACGTCATGCATGCACGCGAGTGAACTGACTACCATGTTTTTTCTTTCTCTCATTTTTTTTTTCCTCCTTTTTTTTTTTTTTTGTATCTACTATCAGGGAAACCGATCATCCTTTTTCTCCCTTCGTTTTTTTTTTTTTTTCTTTTTGTATCCGCCGATTGCAGACCGTTGTCGGTCCTTTTTTCCTTTGGATTTGCTATTTCGTTGCCCTTCACTCCTTCTTGTGTTGACCTCCTCACCGTCTTCCTCTTCTTCTTTGTCGACGCTGTTCGTTCACACTCTATTGATTTCCTTTTTTTGTTGTTAACTCACAAACCTACACCCACCCGCACACACACCACACACACAACGCCGGTGACTCGCTTTAAAAAAAAAAAAAGAGAAAAAAGAGTGAAAAGTATTTGTTTAATTGAACGAAAAAACTAATTACTAAAAAAGAAAAGAACAACAGAAAAAAAGAGAAGAGATGTTTCGTCGAATTGCCCGCAGCACCCGCAGCGCGGCCGCGGTTCAGGTCCGCCACACAACAATCCTCTCCGTCCGCAAAGGCGACAAAGTTATTTAATTGGCGACCGGCAGGTCACGCTGGGCGAGCGCATTGTCGCGAAGAGCAGCGCCTGCAAACTGCGAAAACTCAACGAGAACGTCGTGATTGGCTTCGCCGGCTCCACCGCAGACGCCTTTGCGCTGATGGAGAAGTTAGAGAACAAACTGAACGACTTCCCCGACCAGCTCACGCGGGCGGCAGTTGAGCTCGCCAAGGACTGGCGCACAGACCGCGCCCTCCGCCGTCTGGAGGCCTCACTCATCGTCTGCAACCGCGATGAAACCCTCGAGATCGATGGCCAGGGCAACGTGATCACGCCGGAGGAGGATGGAATTATTGCCATTGGCAGCGGCGGCACCTACGCCAAGGCCGCCGCCCGCGCGCCCTCATCGATGTGGAGGGCTACGACGCGGAGAAGATTGCACGCAAGGCGATGAAAATTGCAACGGACATCGACGTCTTCTCGAATGGAACGTGGGATGTCGAGATTCTCACCCGCGAGGACACGCCAAAGGCTCAGGGCGAGGAGGAAGCCGCAGCGGCGGCAGAGAAGAAAGCGTAGGACCAGACGAGGCGTGGGGGAAGAAAGAAGAAGTAGGAAGAGGAGGCTTCAGAAGAAGAGAAGGACTTCAAAAGAGAGAGAGAAAAAAAAAGAACAGTTTCGTGCCGCCCATGGGTAGGCAGAACGTGAGGCGAAAAGTGAGGGAAATGGAGAGAAAAAAAAAGAAGTTGTGCCAACGCAGCCGAGCTCTCTCTCTCTCTCTTCTGATTAGCCCGTCTAGAGCTTTCCTTGACCCCTCTTTGTCGTTTTTTTTTCTCCACTACCTTTTTCCTCCTTCTTCTTCTTTTTTTCCCCCTTCTTGTCGTTTTGGGTATTGTCACGGGCACGTGTACACACACACACACACACACACACACACACACACACACACACACACACACACACACACACACACACACACACATTGTTCCTTTTTTTTGTCTTTGTCTTTGTTTTTTTTTTTTTGCTTCGCAGCGCGGCTTCCCTTTTCACTCTTTCTCTCTCACTCTCGTTACGATCCAACCGTTGCCTTTAACGTCCCTTCAGTGCACCAGCTTGCCGACTGGCTGGTACAAGAAAGCAGACACAGACACAGAACCACACAGAAACAAGAAGAAGAAGAACGTGCATGCAAGATTGTTTGAGATCCACGGACCTCCCCTCCCCCTCCTCAAAGACTGAATGCTGTCGTCGCCCATCAATAGAGAGAGAGAAAGAGGAAAACAACGCAGAAGATTACGAACAAAAAGAGCAAGAAAAAACAAAATCAAAGACGTCTATATTCCTTTTTCTCTACGAGGCTTATCTCTTCTTTTTTTCTTCCTTTTCCTTTTTTTTCCCTTTCTCTCTCTCTTTCTCACGAGGCAACGGTGCCGCTGCATATCGGTGGCGGAAGGGACGATGATGGTGGAACTGCGACGCCTGCCGCGAATGCAAGCACACAATGATTCTTTCACCCTTCTTTTCTCTTCCCTTCCTGTCACTCCTTTTTTTTTTTTTCTCGAAAACGGAAAGGCTTTAGGAAGAATTCCCCCCTTTTCCTTTTTTTTTCTCCTTCCTCTTCTCCTTTCCTTCCCTTTCCTCCCTTTCCTTCTCTCCCCACAGACGAGAAGTTCACGCTCCTCGTCTAAGGTCACCGCTATTTCGTAAAGGAAAGTGAACAAGAATACTAATAAAAAAACAGTATTCCTTGTACTTCTTCTTCACTCGTCCTTTGCGTTCTGTGTGGTGACCGTTTCCTTCAGTCCCCTCTCTTCGCTCAAACAACACATCACTCTGTTTTTTTTATTATTATTCTATTTTTGTACACTTTTTTTTTTTTGTTTTTAAGTTTTGTTTTCCTACATCACCACCGACTAAAAAAACAAACAAAAAACCCCAAAGAAAAACTAAGACCACCGCACACACACACACACACACACACACACACACACACAGACAGACTTGAACAGACGGATTTCGTCGCTTTTTTCTCTTTTCTTTTTATTTTTTTCTTTTTAACAAATAAACACTTTCGATTAAACGCATAACTCAAAAAACACACACACACACACACACACATTGGCACTTTTTTTTTGTTTTTTTCTTTTTTTTTTTTTCTTGGTGTGTGCTTGCCTCTTCCTTCACTTCCTCGCCTTCTTCAAACCAAAACACGTTTTTCCGATTGCTTCGAGGAAGAGAGCGCAGATTCGGAGCAACAACAGAGAAAGAAGGGGGCAAGACAAAGCGGCTCATAATTTTAAAGTAAAACAAAAAAGAAACGACGGAAAAAAAGGAACGAAAGAGCAACGATCGTGTAGGAATGGCTCGGCGCGGCAATCGAGGCAAAAAGAGAGTGGAAGGTGCTTCTGCGGCACCGACAGCTTCAAACACCGCGGACGTTGAAGCCACCACCGCTATCGCCGCGCCACCACCACCACCATCACTGTCCATCTTCTCCTCCTCTTTCTCCTCGTCTCTCCTTTCGAAGACCTGGGCGATTGTCGCAGGCCAAAGTGGGGAGGAGAGAAGTCGATTCCCGAGTATCACCCTCGCCACCCCGCCGTGGCGCAACTGCAGCAGAAGGGCAATCGCGAGGGCCAAGCGAGGAGCTCCTCATCTTCTTTGGAGGCGGGTGGTGGCAAGTTCGTCGATGTTGTTGTCATCGTCTTTTTTTTTCCTTTCCAATCGTGGCGTCTCTGACGCTGGCGGCGACGGCAGTCTCGCCTCCTCCACCACAACAGCAGCAGCGGCAGCAGCGACCGGTTCAGGCGAAAGGGCACTGTGCCTCTCCGCCGCCTCCTCCCCCCCTACGTCTCTTGTGGCCATCGGGCGCAACAGCCACAGCAGCGGCAGCGCGAGGCGATGGCCGCCTTCCAAGGGAATGCGCACTGCCACCACCACCACCGCTACCACCACCGCAGTGAAAGCGAGCGATAAGTTGTCGTGGCCTTGTGCTCGCCGCAGCCCTCCGCGCATCCTCACAGGCAGAGCAGCCGCAGGGGCGTTGGTCGCGTCTCATGGCCCATCTCTTTTTCTCCAGGGCCCTTTCATGCGATGCCCATCATGCACCCACCGCCTCCTCCTTGGCTGCCGGCGTCTGCGCCAAGGACGATGGGCGGAGGAGGGGAGGCCTACGCCTTCACGGAGGCAGGCTTCTCACAGGAGCTCCTCGACTTTTCGGCCTACGCGGCGCTACGGCCCCGCTGAGCGGGAGCAGCGAGAGAAGCTCCTGCAGATGGTAGCCGCTTGCGCCGCCGACCTGTGGCCCACCGAGGCAGAGGCAGAGGCAGAAGCAAAGGCAGGCAACAGCGATCACCACCACCTCCATCAACACGACGACCCGCATGGCGATGCATCTGGCCATGTGGGACGAGGGCGCGAGAAGAAGAAAAAGGTCCCGCAGCTGCCGGGGAAGCGCGGCACTTGCCCTCGTCGCCGCCTTGTAGCCCAGCGTGACATCGTCCTGTACGGCAGCTACGCCCTTGGGCTCTCGCTGCCCTACAGCGACGTGGATCTGTGTGTGGCACTGGGTCTTCCGTTTTCCTATACCTCCGCCGCGCCGTCGGCTGAAGCGTCGCGTGTCCCGGGCGAGGAGGGGAGCGCGATGCCGGCGGCGGCCTACGCAGGTAGCCATGAAAAAAAGGAGGAGAGGGAAATGGAGAGCGAAGGGGGGGCGCCTCCTGGCGAAGTGAACGGTACAGCGGCAACGCCACCCGCAAAGATATCTCTCGCAGCAAGGACAAGGACAACGACGGATGCAGCCCTGCTGCGGCAGCGTCGCCAGCTCGAGGCACTGTACGATCTTGCTGACCACCTGCTGCTGTGTCACAGCGCCTGCCTGAGACTGGAGGTGCATGACCAATGCCGCGTACCGATTATCAAGCTGCAGGACTACCGCACCGGTGTTTCGGCGGACGTGAGTGTGTGCATTCGCTTGCCCGCTCCTACAGCCCGTGCCACAACGATGCTGACGACGGCCGCGGGTGCGGTGGAGGGAGGAGAAACAAGCGAGGGAAGAAAGGCCGTGTCGAGCGACGCAGCGCACCGACACATTTTCAGTTGTTGCCGATGGAGGAGGCCGTCCAGCGGCAGCGCGCGTGGCTGCGGCCATCGTCGTCGCCGTCGGAGACGTCCGTTCCTCTCTCTTTTTCGCCGACTTCGCCAACGCCGTTGTCGCCCTCCTCGCTTTCTTCTTTTTCCTCCTCGCGGCCCGCGGCGTCGCCAGTCTTCACGCTGCTGGCGACGATGCTCATCTTGGTGACTAAGGCCGCGCTTCGACAGTGGGGACTCAACAACGTGTTCACCGGCGGCGTCTCCTCGACCGCCTTGTACTCTCTCGTTCACCGCTTCTTGCACGTCAAGAACAGCGCCAACGCCGCGGGCCCGTCTTCTCTTTTTTTTCCCAACCATCACCACCACAACGCGACGAACGTGTGGAAGGCTCGCTTGACGAGGCGGCGGTTGAAGAAAAAAAGAATGGGGAAAGCAAATTCTAACGCTTCTACCACTTTTGACTGTCACCCACCAACGGTGACCAAGGACGGCGACGCGAAGCAGAGGATGGTGAACGAGGATGCCTTTCTTTCCGTTTCTTCTCCCACGACCAGTCTTGCTCCTGGCATCAGCGAAGACGACGATTGCCACACCACCACCACCACTACCACCACCGCTTTGACCAGGCGTCGAGGCACAGTCGTAGACATGGCAGTCCACCGCGAGCATGCAGGAGAAGGGGAGGGGGTTGCAAGACGGTCGGCGACCACGCGCTCCACGCCGGTGCCCTCCACCGCCACAGACACGGACGACGATGCTCACGACGACCCGGAAGAGATGAGCTCCGCCCAGAGCGACAACCATCTGTCGTCGTCCCTCTCGCTTTCATCATTTGCCGTTTTTTTGCCATCTGAGGGGCCGGGGCACAATCACACGCAACATGTGCTCCTTTCTGCGCATGGGTTTTCTTTTGGGGAGCTGTACAACACCTGCACGTGTCTCTTCGGGGTCAGCCCTGCGCGTCTCTTGCTGAACTTTTGGCGATACCTTTCTGCGGACGTCTTCCTCTTTGGCTACGACATCCTCGACGCCTTTGCCATGGACAACTCGCAGCAGCAGCAGCAGCAACAACAACCACCGACGCCGCTGCTCGACGGGAGTAGGGACGCCTCGCGGCACTCCTCCCGTCTCCATCCCAATGCGGCGTGCCCCGTGGCGCTGGCTACGACCACGCACTTGGACTCCCTCGCCAAGTTTACCTCTCCGTACGCAGAGTCCCCGGCGACGACTGCCACGCAGACCGAAGGCGAAGGAGACGCCGCCGCTACCACCGCCGCAGACTTTGTCGCGCCCCTCTACGATCTAACCGCGCCCTCCTTTCGCTTGCCGGAGCTGCTCGCTCTCTTTCGTTGCACCTGTACCAAGCTGGAGGACGCGATTCTCCTGGACAGCGGTAGCCGTCAGCATCATCAGGGAGGCAGCTCACCCGCACCGCAACCGCCGCATGGACGGCCCTTCCTTCCACAACCTCACTGCCACCCAAGACGACGGCCTGGGCTGCACTGCGGCAGAGGCCGGCCTTGGCGCAGCCTCGCCACTCTCACTGGTGCTGGTCGATCCACGGTCTTTGGCAAAAGGAGGCGAGTGAGGGAAGTCTTTTTTTTCTTTGTTTGACCACCCCTCTCTCTCCTTCTCTTTATT
>NW_026089886.1:0-16404 GCF_024586455.1 Bactrocera neohumeralis | reverse complement strand
TAAACACATTTAGCAGACGATACTGAGTTGCTTTAAATCAATAATTTAACATATTTAAGTTTTTTAACCTTCTTCATCTTCTTGAAGTTGACATAAAGCTATAACGCCAGTGCAGTTGGAAGAATTCGACAATCTTATATTCAGGTATAAAGTCGATTTTTTTGTATATACACATTAAGCAGTCGATATTGAGTTGCCTTAAATCATTAATATAACATCTTTAAGTTAATTTACCTTCTTCATCTTACTGAAGCTGACATAAAGCCATAACGGCAGTGCATTTTGAAGAATTCGACAATCTTATATTTAGGCATAAAGTCCATTTTCTTGCATATACACATTAAGCAGTCGATATTGAGTTGCTTTAAATCATTAGTTTATCATCCCTAAGTTAATTTACCTTCTTCATCTTACTGAAATCATAAAGCTTCATAAAGCCATAACGGCAGTGCAATTTGAAGAATTCGACAATCTTATATTCAGGGATAAAATCTATTTTCTTGTATATACACATTAAGCAGTCGATATTGAGTTGCTTTAAATCATTAATTTAACATCTTTAAGTTAACTAACCTTCTTCATCTTACTGAAGTTGACATAAATCCATAACGGCAGTGTATTTGGAAGAATTCGACAATCTTATGTTCAAGTATAAAGTCGATTTTCTTGTATAAACACATTTAGCAGTCGATACTGAGTTGCCGTAAGTCAATAATTTAACATATTTAAGTTAATTAACCTTCTTCATCTTCTTGAAGTTGACATAAAGCCATAACGCCAGTGCAGTTGGAAGAATTCGACAATCTTATATTTAGGTATAAAGTCGATTTTCTTGTATATACGCATTAAGCAGTCGATATTGAGTTGCTTTAAATCATTAATTTAACATCTTTAAGTTAATTTACCTTCTTCATCTTACTGAAGTTGACATAAAGCCATAACGGCAGTGCATTTGGAAGAATTCGACAATCTTATAATTAGGTATAAAGTCGATTTTCTTGTATATACACTTTAAGAAATCGATATTGAGTTTCTTCAAATCATTTACTTCACTTATTTAAGTTAATTAACCTTCTTCATCTTACTGAAATCGTAGAGCTTCATAAAGAAATAACGGCAGTGTAATTTGAAGAATTCGACAATCTTATATTCAGGGATAAAATCTATTTTCTTGTATTAACACATTAAGCAGTCGATATTGAGTTGCTTTAAATCATTAATTTAACATATTTAAGTTAACTAACCTTCTTCATCTTACTGAAGTTGACATAAAGCCATAAAGTCGATTTTCTTGTATATACACATTAAGCAGTCGATATTGAGTTGCTTTAAATCATTAATTTAACATCTTTAAGTTAATTTACCTTCTTCATCTTACTGAAGTTGACATAAAGCCATAACGGCAGTGCATTTGGGAGAATTCGACAATCTTATATTCAGGTATAAAGTCGATTTTCTTGTATATACACATTAAGCAGTCGATATTGAGTTGCTTTAAATCATTAATTTAACATATTTAAGTTAATTTACCTTCTTCATCTTACTTGAAGTTGACATAAAGCCATAACGGCAGTGCATTTGGGAAGAATTCGACAATCTTATATTCAGGTATAAAGTCGATTTTCTTGTATATACACATTAAGCAGTCGATATTGAGTTGCTTTAAATCATTAATTTAACATCTTTAAGTTAATTTACCTTCTTCATCTTACTGAAGTTGACATAAAGCCATAACGGCAGTGCATTTGGAAGAATTCGACAATCTTATATTCAGGTATAAAGTCGATTTTCTTGTATATACACATTTAGCAGTCGATATTGAGTTGCTTTAAATCATTAATTTAACATCTTTAAGTTAATTTACCTTCTTCATCTTACTGAAGTTGACATAAAGCCATAACGGCAGTGCATTTGGAAGAATTCGACAATCTTATATTCAGGTATAAAGTCGATTTTCTTGTATATACACATTAAGCAGTCGATATTGAGTTGCTTTAAATCATTAATTTAACATATTTAAGTTAATTTACCTTCTTCATCTTACTGAAGTTGACATAAAGCCATAACGGCAGTGCATTTGGAAGAATTCGACAATCTTATATTCAGGTATAAAGTCGATTTTCTTGTATATACACATTAAGCAGTCGATATTGAGTTGCTTTAAATCATTAATTTAACATCTTTAAGTTAATTTACCTTCTTCATCTTACTGAAGTTGACATAAGGCCATAACGGCAGTGCATTTGGAAGAATTCGACAATCTTATATTCAGGTATAAAGTCGATTTTCTTGTATATACACATTTAGCAGTCGATATTGAATTGCTTTAAATCATTAATTTAACATATTTAAGTTAATTAACCTTCTTCATCTTACTGAAGTTGACATAAAGCCATAACGGCAGTGCATTTGGAAGAATTCGACAATCTTATATTCAGGTATAAAGTCGATTTTCTTGTATATACACATTAGCAGTCGATATTGAGTTGCTTTAAATCATTAATTTAACATCTTTAAGTTAATTAACCTTCTTCATCTTACTGAAGTTGACATAAAGCCATAACGGCAGTGCATTTGGAAGAATTCGACAATCTTATATTCAGGTATAAAGTCGATTTTCTTGTATATACACATTTAGCAGTCGATATTGAGTTGCTTTAAATCATTAATTTAACATATTTAAGTTAATTTACCTTCTTCATCTTACTGAAGTTGACATAAAGCCATAACGGCAGTGCATTTGGAAGAATTCGACAATCTTATATTCAGGTATAAAGTCCATTTTCTTGTATATACACATTTAGCAGCCGATACTGAATTGCTTTAAATCATTACTTTCACATCTTTAAGTTAATTTACCTTCTTCATCTTACTGAAATTGACATAAAGCCATAACGGCAGCGCATTTGGAAGAATTCCACAATCTTATATTCAGGGATAAAGTCGATTTTCTTGTATATACACATTTAGCAGTCGATATTGAATTGCCTTAAATCATTAATTTAACATATTTAAGTTAATTAACCTTCTTCATCTTACTGAAGTTGACATAAATCCATAACGGCAGTGCATTTGGAAGAATTCGACAATCTTATATTCAGGTATAAAGTCGATTTTCTTGTATATACACATTTAGCAGTCGATATTGAGTTGCTTTAAATCATTAATTTAACATATTTAAGTTAATTTACCTTCTTCATCTTACTGAAGTTGACATAAAGCCATAACGGCAGTGCATTTGGAAGAATTCGACAATCTTATATTCAGGTATAAAGTCGATTTTCTTGTATATACATTAAGCAGTCGATATTAATTTAACATCTTTAAGTTAATTTACCTTCTTCATCTTACTGAAGTTGACATAAAGCCATAACGGCAGTGCATTTGGAAGAATTCGACAATCTTATATTCAGGTATAAAGTCCATTTTCTTGTATATACATACATTAAGCAGTAGATATTGAGTTGCTTTAAATCATTAATTTAACATAATTAAGTTAATTTACCTTCTCTCATCTTACTGAAGTTGACATAAAGCCATAACGGCAGTGCATTTGGAAGAATTCGACAATCTTATATTCAGGTATAAAGTCCATTTTCTTGTATATACACATTAAGCAGTCGATGCTGAGTGGCTTTAAATCATTAATTTAACATCTTTAAGTTAATTTACCTTCTTCATCTTACTGAAGTTGTAATAAAGCCATAACGGCAGTGTATTTGGAAGAATTCGACAATCTTATGTTCAAGTATAAAGTCGATTTTCTTGTATAAACACATTTAGCAGTCGATACTGAGTTGCTTTAAATCATTAATTTAACATATTTAAGTTTTTTAACCTTCTTCATCTTCTTGAAGTTGACATTAAGCCATAACGCCAGTGCAGTTGGAAGAATTCGACAATCTTATATTCAGGTATAAAGTCGATTTTTTTGTATATACGCATTAAGCAGTCGATATTGAGTTGCTTTAAATCATTAATTTAACATCTTTAAGTTTATTTACCTTCTTCATCTTACTGAAGTTGACATAAAGCCATAACGGCAGTGCATTTTGAAGAATTCGACAATCTTATAATTAGGGATAAAGTCCATTTTCTTGTATATACACATTAAGCAGTCGATATTGAGTTGCTTTAAATCATTAATTTAACATCCTTAAGTTAATTTACCTTCTTCATCTTACTGAAATCGTAAAGCTTCATAAAGAAATAACGGCAGTGTAATTTGAAGAATTCGACAATCTTATATTCAGGGATAAAATCTATTTTCTTGTATATACACACTAAGCAGTCGATATTGAGTTGCTTTAAATCATTAATTTAACATATTTAAGTTAACTAACCTTCTTCATCTTACTGAAGTTGACATAAAGCCATAAAGTCGATTTTCTTGTATATACACATTAAGCAGTCGATATTGAGTTGCTTTAAATCATTAATTTAACATCTTTAAGTTAATTTACCTTCTTCATCTTATTGAAGTTGACATAAAGCCAAAACGGCAGTGCATTTTGAAGAATTCGATAGTCTTATATTCAGGGATAAAGTCGATTTTCTTGTATATACACATTAAGCAGTCGATATTGAGTTGCTTTAAATTATTAATTTAACATCTTTAAGTTAATTTACCTTCTTCATCTTACAGAAGTTGACATAAAGCCATAACGGCAGTGCATTTTGAAGAATTCGACAATCTTATATTCAGGGATAAAGTCCATTTTCTTGTATATACACATTAAGCAGTCGATATTGAGTTCCTTTAAATCTTTAATTTAACATCTTTAAGTTAATTTACCTTCATCTTACTGAAGTTTACATAAAGCCATAACGGCAGTGCATTTGGTTTCGACAATCTTATATTCAGGTATAAAGTCGATTTTCTATAAATCCATAACGGCAGTGTATTTGGAAGAATTCGATAATCTCATATTCAGGTATAAAGTCGATTTTCTTGTATATACACATTAAGCAGTCGATATTGAGTTGCTTTAAATCATTAATTTAACATCTTTAAATTAATTTACCTTATTCATCTTACTGAAGTTGACATAAGGCCATAACGGCAGTGCATTTGGAAGAATTCGACAATCTTATATTCAGGTATAAAGTCCATTTTCGTGTATATACACATTAAGCAGTCGATATTGAGTTGCCTTAAATCATTAATTTAACATATTTAAGTTAATTAACCTTCTTCATCTTACTGAAGTTGACATAAAAACCATAACGGCAGTGCATTTGGAAGAATTCGACAATCTTATATTCAGGTATAAAGTTCCATTTTCTTGTATATACACATTTAGCAGTCGATATTGAGTTGCCTTAAATCATTAATTTAACATATTTAAGTTAATTAACCTTCTTCATCTTACCGAAGTTGACATAAAGCCATAACGGCAGTGCATTTGGAAGAATTCGACAATCTTATATTCAGGTATAAAGCGATTTTCTTGTATATACACATTTTTTGTCGATATTGAGTTGCTTTTAAATCATTAATTTAACATCTTTAAGTTAATTTACCTTCTTCATCTTACTGAAGTTGACATAAAGCCATAACGGCAGTGCATTTGGAAGAATTCGACAATCTTATATTCAGGTATAAAGTCCATTTTCTTGTATATATACACATTAAGCAGTCGATATTGAGTTGCTTTAAATCATTAATTTAACATCTTTAAGTTAATTTACCTTCTTCATCTTACTGAAGTTGACATAAAGCCATAACGGCAGTGCATTTGGAAGAATTCGACAATCTTATCATTCAGGTATAAAGTCGATTTTCTTGTATATACACATTAAGCAGTCGATATTGAGTTGCTTTAAATCATTAATTTAACATCTTTAAGTTAATTTACCTTCTTCATCTTACTGAAGTTGTTATAAAGCCATAACGGCAGTGCATTTGGAAGAATTCGACAATCTTATATTCAGGGATAAAGTCCATTTTCTTGTATATACACATTAAGCAGTCGATATTGAGTTGCTTTAAATCATTAATTTAACATATTTAAGTTAATTTACCTTCTTCATCTTACTGAAGTTGACATAAAGCCATAACGGCAGTGCATTTGGAAGAATTCGACAATCTTATATTCAGGGATAAAGTCCATTTTCTTGTATATACACATTAAGCAGTCGATATTGAGTTGCTTTAAATCATTAATTTAACATCTTTAAGTTAATTTACCTTCTTCATCTTACTGAAGTTGACATAAAGCCATAACGGCAGTGCATTTGGAAGAATTCGACAATCTTATATTCAGGTATAAAGTCGATTTTCTTGTATATACACATTTAGCAGTCGATATTGAGTTGCTTTAAATCATTAATTTAACATATTTAAGTTAATTTAAATCCTTCTTCATCTTACTGAAGTTGACATAAAGCCATAACGGCAGTGCATTTGGAAGAATTCGACAATCTTATATTCAGGTATAAAGTCCATTTTCTTGTATATACACATTAAGCAGTCGATATTGAGTTGCTTTAAATCATTAATTTAACATATTTAAGTTAATTTACCTTCTTCATCTTACTGAAGTTGACATAAAGCCATAACGGCAGTGCATTTGGAAGAATTCGACAATCTTATATTCAGGGATAAAGTCCATTTTCTTGTATATACACATTAAGCAGTCGATATTGAGTTGCTTTAAATCATTAATTTAACATATTTAAGTTAATTTACCTTCTTCATCTTACTGAAGTTGACATAAAGCCATAACGGCAGTGCATTTTGAAGAATTCGACAATCTTATATTCAGGGATAAAGTCCATTTTCTTGTATATACACATTAAGCAGTCGATATTGAGTTGCTTTAAATCATTAATTTAACATATTTAAGTTAATTTACCTTCTTCATCTTACTGAAGTTGACATAAAGCCATAACGGCAGTGCATTTGAAGAATTCGACAATCTTATATTCAGGTATAAAGTCGATTTTCTTGTATATACACATTTAGCAGTCGATATTGAGTTGCTTTAAATCATTAATTTAACATCTTTAAGTTAATTTACCTTCTTCATCTTATTGAAGTTGACATAAGGCCATAACGGCAGTGCATTTGGTAGAATTCGACAATCTTATATTCAAGGTATAAAGTCGATTTTCTTGTATATACACATTTAGCAGTCGATATTGAGTTGCTTTAAATCATTAATTTAACATATTTAAGTTAATTTACCTTCTTCATCTTACTGAAGTTGACATAAAGCCATAACGGCAGTGCATTTGGAAGAATTCGACAATCTTATATTCAGGTATAAAGTCGATTTTCTTGTATATACACATTTAGCAGTCGATATTGAGTTGCTTTAAATCATTAATTTAACATATTTAAGTTAATTTACCTTCTTCATCTTACTGAAGTTGACATAAAGTCATAACGGCAGTGCATTTGGAAGAATTCGACAATCTTATATTCAGGTATAAAGTCCATTTTCTTGTATATACACATTAAGCAGTCGATATTGAGTTGCTTTAAATCATTAATTTAACATCTTTAAGTTAATTTACCTTCTTCATCTTATTGAAGTTGACATAAGGCCATAACGGCAGTGCATTTGGAAGAATTCGACAATCTTATATTCAGGTATAGAGTCCATTTTCTTGTATATACACATTAAGCAGTCGATATTGAGTTGCTTTAAATCATTAATTTAACATATTTAAGTTAATTTACCTTCTTCATCTTACTGAAGTTGACATAAAGCCATAACGGCAGTGCATTTGGGAAGAATTCGACAATCTTATATTCAGGTATAAAGTCGATTTTCTTGTATATACACATTTAGCAGTCGATATTGAGTTGCTTTAAATCATTAATTTAACATCTTTAAGTTAATTTACCTTCTTCATCTTACTGAAGTTGACATAAAGCCATAACGGCAGTGCATTTGGAAGAATTCGATAATCTTATATTCAGGTATAAAGTCCACTTTCTTGTATATACACATTAAGCAGTCGATATTGAGTTGCTTTAAATCATTAATTTAACATATTTAAATTAATTAACCTTCTTCATCTTACTGAAGTTGACATAAAACCATAACGGCAGTGCATTTGGAAGAATTCGACAATCTTATGTGCAGGTATGAAGTCGATTTTCGTGTACTCACACATTTAGCAGTCGACATTGAGTTGCCTTAAATCATTAATTTAACATATTTAAGTTAATTAACCTTTTTCATCTTACTGAAGTGCACATAAAGCCATAACGGCAGGGCACTTGGAAGAATTCGACAATCTTATATTCAGGTATAAAGTCCATTTTCTTGTATATACACATTAAGCAGTCGATATTGAGTTGCTTTAAATCATTAATTTAACATATTTAAGTTAATTTACCTTCTTCATCTTACTTGAAGTTGACATAAAGCCATAACGGCAGTGCATTTGGAAGAATTCGACAATCTTATATTCAGGTATAAAGTCGATTTTCTTGTATATACACAGCAGTCGATATTGAGTTGCTTTAAATCATTAATTTAACATATTTAAGTTAATTTACCTCCTTTTTCTTACTGAAGTTGACATAAAGTCATAACGGCAGTGCATTTGGAAGAATTCGACAATCTTATAATCAGGTATAAAGTCGATTTTCTTGTATATACACATTTAGCAGTCGATATTGAATTGCCTTAAATCATTAATTTAACATCTTTAAGTTAATTTACCTTCTTCATCTTATTGAAGTTGACATAAAGCCATAACGGCAGTGCATTTGGAAGAATTCGACAATCTTATATTCAGGTATAAAGTCCATTTTCTTGTATATACACATTTAGCAGTCGATATTGAGTTGCCTTAAATCATTAATTTAACATCTTTAAGTTAATTTACCTTCTTCATCTTATTGAAGTTGACATAAAGCCAAAAGGGCAGTGCATTTGGGAAGAATTCGACAATCTTATATTCAGGTATAAAGTCGATTTTCTTGTATATACACATTAAGCAGTCGATATTGAGTTGCTTTAAATCATTAATTTAACATCTTTAAGTTAATTTACCTTCTTCATCTTACTGAAGTTGACATAAAGCCATAACGGCAGTGCATTTGGAAGAATTCGACAATCTTATATTCAGGTATAAAGTCCATTTTCTTGTATATACACATTAAGCAGTCGATATTGAGTTGCTTTAAATCATTAATTTAACATCTTTAAGTTAATTTACCTTCTTCATCTTATTGAAGTTGACATAAGGCCATAACGGCAGTGCATTTGGAAGAATTCGACAATCTTAAATTCAGGTATAGAGTCCATTTTCTTGTATATACACATTAAGCAGTCGATATTGAGTTGCTTTAAATCATTAATTTAACATATTTAAGTTAATTTACCTTCTTCATCTTACTGAAGTTGACATAAAGTCATAACGGCAGTGCATTTGGGAGAATTCGACAATCTTATATTCAGGTGTAAAGTCGATTTTCTTTACCTTCTTTATCTTACTGAAGTTGACATAAAGCCATAACGGCAGTACATTTGGAAGAATTCGATAATCTCATATTCAGGTATAAAACCGATTTTCTTTTTCATATAGATTTAGCAGTCGATATTGTGTTGCTTTAAATCATTAGTTTAACATATTTAAATGAATTAACCTTCTTCATTTTACTGAAGTTGACATAAAACCATAACGGCAGTGCATTTGGAAGAATTCGACAATGTTATGTTTAGGTATGAAGTCGATTTTCTTGTATATACACATTTAGCAGTCGGTGTGGAGTTGCTTCAAATCATTAACATCAAATATTTAAGTTAATTAGCTATCTTCTTCTTATCGAAGTTGACATAAAGTCATAACGGCAGTGCATTTGGGAGAATTCGACAGTCTTATATTCAGGTATAAAGTCGATTTTCTTGTATATACACAGTTAGCAGTCGATATTGAATTGCCTTAAATCATTAATTTAACATCTTTAAGTTAATTTACCTTCTTCATCTTATTGAAGTTGACATGAGGCCATAACGGCAGTGCATTTGGAAGAATTCGATAATCTCATATTCAGGTAAAAAGTCGATTTTGTTGTATATACACATTAAGCAGTCGATATTGAATTGCTTTAAATCATTAATTTAACATCTTTAAGTTAATTTACCTTCTTCATCTTACTGAAGTTGACATAAAGTCATAACGGCAGTGCATTTGGGAGAATTCGACAATCTTATATTCAGGTATAAAGTCAATTTTCTTGTATATACACATTTAGCAGTCGATATTGAATTGCCTTAAATCATTAATTTAACATCTTTAAGTTAATTTACCTTCTTCATCTTACTGAAGTTGACATAAAGCCATAATGGCCGTGCATTTGGAAGAATTCGACAATCTTATATTCAGGTATAGAGTCCATTTTCTTGTATCTACACATTAAGCAGTCGATATTGAGTCGCTTTAAATCATTAATTTAACATATTTAAGTTAATTAACCTTTTTCATCTTACTGAAGTTGTTATAAAGCCATAACGGCAGTGCACTTGGATGACTTCGACAATCTTATATTCACGTATAAATTCGATTTTCTTGTATACACACATTAAGCAGTCGGTATTGAGTTGCTTTAAATCATTAATTTAACATTTTAAGTTAATTTACCTTCTTCATCTTACTGAAGTTAACATAAAACCATAACGGCAGTGCATTTGGAAGAATTCGACAATCTTATGTTTAGGTATGAAGTCGATTTTCGTGTACATACACATTTAGCAGTCGATATTGAGTTGCCTTAAATCATTCATATAACATATTTAAGTTAATTAACCTTCTTCATCTTACTGAAGTTGACATAAAGCCATAACGGCAGTGCATTTGGAAGAATTCGATAATCTCATATTCAGGTAAAAAGTCGATTTTCTGGTATAAGCACATTTAGCAGTCGATATTGATAATCTCATATTCAGGTAAAAGTCGATTTTCTTGTATATACACATTAAGCAGTCGATATTGAATTGCTTTAAATCATTAATTTAACATATTTAAGTTAATTTACCTTCTTCATCTTACTGAAGTTGACATAAAGCCATAACGGCAGTGCATTTGGAAGAATTCAACAATCTTATGTTCAGGTATAAAGTCGATTTTCTTGTATATACACATTAAGCAGTCGATATTGAGTTGCTTTAAATCATTAATTTAACATATTTAAGTTAATTAACCTTCTTCATCTTACTGAAGTTGACATAAAGCCATAACGGCAGTGTATTTGGAAGAATTCGACAATCTTATATTCAGGTATAAAGTCGATTTTCTTGTATATACACATTTAGCAGTCGATATTGAGTTGCTTTAAATCATTAATTTAACATATTTAAGTTAATTTACCTTCTTCATCTTACTGAAGTTGACATAAAGCCATAACGGCAGTGCATTTGGAAGAATTCGACAATCTTATATTCAGGTAAAAAGTCGATTTTCTTGTATATACACATTTAGCAGTCGATATTGAGTTGCTTTAAATCATTAATTTAACATATTTAAGTTAATTTACCTTCTTCATCTTACTGAAGTTGACATAAAGCCATAACGGCAGTGCATTTGGAAGAATTCGACAATCTTATATTCACGTATAAAGTCCATTTTCTTGTATACACACATTAAGCAGTCGATATTGAGTTGCTTTAAATCATTAATTTAACATTTTTAATTTAATTAACTTTCTTTATCTTAAAGAAGTTGACATAAAACCATAACGGCAGTGCATTTGGAAGAATTCGACAATCTTATATTCAGGTATAAAGTCGATTTTCTTGTATATACACATTTAGCAGTCGATATTGAGTTGCTTTAAATCATTAATTTAACATCTTTAAGTTAATTAACCTTCTTCATCTTACTGAAGTTGACATAAAGCCATAACGGCAGTGCATTTGGAAGAATTCGACAATCTTATATTCAGGTATAAAGTCGATTTTCTTGTATATACACATTAAGCAGTCGATATTGAGTTGCTTTAAATCATTAATTTAACATCTTTAAGTTAATTTACCTTCTTCATCTTACTGAAGTTGACATAAAGCCATAACGGCAGTGCATTTGGAAGAATTCGACAATCTTATATTCAGGTATAAAGTCGATTTTCTTGTATATACACATTAAGCAGTCGATATTGAGTTGCTTTAAATCATTAATTTAACATCTTTAAGTTAATTTACCTTCTTCATCTTACTGAAGTTGACATAAAGCCATAACGGCAGTGCATTTTGGAAGAATTCGACAATCTTATATTCAGGTATAAAGTCGATTTTCTTGTATATACACATTAAGCAGTCGATATTGAGTTGCTTTAAATCATTAATTTAACATCTTTAAGTTAATTTACCTTCTTCATCTTACTGAAGTTGACATAAAGCCATAACGGCAGTGCATTTGGAAGAATTCGACAATCTTATATTCAGGGATAAAGTCCATTTTCTTGTATATACACATTAAGCAGTCGATATTGAGTTGCTTTAAATCATTAATTTAACATCTTTAAGTTAATTTACCTTCTTCATCTTACTGAAGTTGACATAAAGCCATAACGGCAGTGCATTTGAAGAATTCGACAATCTTATATTCAGGTATAAAGTCCATTTTCTTGTATATACACATTTAGCAGTCGATATTGAGTTGCTTTAATTCATTATTTTCACGTCTTTAAGTTAATTTACCTTCTTCATCTTACTGAAGTTGACATAAAGCCATAACGGCAGTGCATTTGGAAGAATTCGACAATCTTATATTCAGGTATAAAGTCCATTTTCTTGTATATACACATTAAGCAGTCGATATTGAGTTGCTTTAAATCATTAATTTAACATCTTTAAGTTAATTTACCTTCTTCATCTTACTGAAGTTGACATAAAGCCATAACGGCAGTGCATTTGAAGAATTCGACAATCTTATATTCAGGTATAAAGTCGATTTTCTTGTATATACACATTAAGCAGTCGATATTGAGTTGCTTTAAATCATTAATTTAACATCTTTAAGTTAATTTACCTTCTTCATCTTACTGAAGTTGACATAAAGCCATAACGGCAGTGCATTTGGAAGAATTCGACAATCTTATATTCAGGTATAAAGTCCATTTTCTTGTATATACACATTTAGCAGTCGATATTGAGTTGCTTTAAATCATTAATTTAACATCTTTAAGTTAATTTACCTTCTTCATCTTACTGAAGTTGACATAAAGCCATAACGGCAGTGCATTTTGAAGAATTCGACAATCTTATATTCAGGGATAAAGTCGATTTTCTTGTATATACACATTAAGCAGTCGATATTGAGTTGCTTTAAATCATTAATTTAACATATTTAAGTTAATTTACCTTCTTCATCTTACTGAAGTTGACATAAAGTCATAACGGCAGTGCATTTGGAAGAATTCGACAATCTTATATTCAGGTATAAAGTCCATTTTCTTGTATATACACATTAAGCAGTCGATATTGAGTTGCTTTAAATCATTAATTTAACATCTTTAAGTTAATTTACCTTCTTCATCTTACTGAAGTTGACATAAAGCCATAACGGCAGTGCATTTGGAAGAATTCGACAATCTTATATTCAGGGATAAAGTCCATTTTCTTGTATATACACATTAAGCAGTCGATATTGAGTTGCTTTAAATCATTAATTTAACATCTTTAAGTTAATTTACCTTCTTCATCTTACTGAAGTTGACATAAAGCCATAACGGCAGTGCATTTGGAAGAATTCGACAATCTTATATTCAGGTATAAAGTCCATTTTCTTGTATATACACATTTAGCAGTCGATATTGAGTTGCTTTAAATCATTAATTTAACATCTTTAAGTTAATTTACCTTCTTCATCTTACTGAAGTTGACATAAAGCCATAACGGCAGTGCATTTGGAAGAATTCGACAATCTTATATTCAGGTATAAAGTCGATTTTCTTGTATATACACATTTAGCAGTCGATATTGAGTTGCTTTAAATCATTAATTTAACATATTTAAGTTAATTTACCTGCTTCATCTTACTGAAGTTGACATAAAGTCATAACGGCAGTGCATTTGGGAGAATTCGACAATCTTATATTCAGGTGTAAAGTCGATTTTCTTTACTTTCTTTATCTTACTGAAGTTGACATAAAGCCATAACGGCAGTACATTTGGAAGAATTCGATAATCTCATATTCAGGTATAAAACCGATTTTCTTTTTCATATAGATTTAGCAGTCGATATTGTGTTGCTTTAAATCATTAGTTTAACATATTTAAATGAATTAACCTTCTTCATCTTACTGAAGTTGACATAAAACCATAACGGCAGTGCATTTGGAAGAATTCGACAATGTTATGTTTAGGTATGAAGTCGATTTTCGTGTACATACACATTTAGCAGTCGACATTGAGTTGCCTTAAATCATTCATATAACATATTTAAGTTAATTAACCTTTTTCATCTTACTGAAGTTGTTATAAGGCCATAACGGCAGTGCACTTGGAAGAATTCGACAATCTTAAATTCAGGTATAGAGTCCATTTTCTTGTATATACACATTTAGCAGTCGATATTGAATTGCCTTAAATCATTAATTTAACATCTTTAAGTTAATTTACCTTCTTCATCTTATTGAAGTTGACATAAGGCCATAACGGCAGTGCATTTGGAAGAATTCGACAATCTTAAATTCAGGTATAGAGTGCATTTTCTTGTATATACACATTAAGCAGTCGATATTGAGTTGCTTTAAATCATTAATTTAACATATTTAAGTTAACTAACCTTCTTCATCTTACTGAAGTTGACATAAATCCATAACGGCAGTGTATTTGGAAGAATTCGACAATCTTATGTTTAAGTATAAAGTCGATTTTCTAGTATAAACACATTTAGCAGACGATACTGAGTTGCTTTAAAGCAATAATTTAACATATTTAAGTTAATTAACCTTTTTCATCTTACTGAAGTTGTTATAAAGCCATAACGGCAGTGTATTTGGAAGAATTCGATAACCTCATATTCAGATAAAAAGTCGATTTTCTTGTATATACGCATTTAGCAGTCGATATTGAGTTGCATTAAATCATTACTTGAAAATTTTTAAGTTAATTCACCTTCTTCATCTTACTGAAGTTGACATAAAGCCATAACGGCAATGCATTTGGAAGAATTCGACAATCTTATATTCACGTATAAATTCGATTTTCTTGTATATACACATTAAGCAGTCGGTATTGAGTTGCTTTAAATCATTAATTTAACATCTTTAAGTTAATTTACCTTCTTCAACTTACTGAAGTTGACATAAAGTCATATCGGCAGTGCATTTGGAAGAATTCGACAATCTTATATTCAGGTATAAAGTCCATTTTCTTGTATATACACATTAAGCAGTCGATATTGAGTTGCTTTAAATCATTAATTTAACATCTTTAAATTAATTTACCTTCTTCATCTTACTGAAGTTGACATAAAGCCATAACGGCAGTGCATTTGGAAGAATTCGACAATCTTATATTCAGGGATAAAGTCAATTTTCTTGTATATACACATTAAGCAGTCGATATTGAGTTGCTTTAAATCATTAATTTAACATCTTTAAGTTAATTTACCTTCTTCATCTTACTGAAGTTGACATAAAGCCAAAACGACAGTACATTTTGAAGAATTCGACAATCTTATATTCAGGGATAAAGTCCATTTTCTTGTATATACACATTAAGCAGTCGCCATTGAGTTGCTTTAAATCATTAATTTAACATCTTTAAGTTAATTTACCTTCTTCATCTTACTGAAGTTGACATAAAGCCATAACGGCAGTGCATTTTGAAGAATTCGACAATCTTATATTCAAGGATATAGTCCATTTTCTTGTATATACTCATTAAGCAGTCGATATTGAGTTGCTTTAATTCATTAATATAACATCTTTAAGTTGACGATAACGGCAGTTTTGTATATACACATTAAGCCGTCGATATTGAGTTGCTTTAAATCATTAATTTAACATCATTAAGTTAATTTACCTTCTTCATCTTACTGAAGTTGACATAAGGCCATAACGGCAGTGCATTTGGAAGAATTCGAAAATCTTATATTCAGGAATAGAGTCCATTTTCTTGTATAAACACATTTAGCAGTCGATATTGAGTTGCTTCAAATCATTAGTTTAACATATTTAAGTTAATTTACATCTTACTGAAGTTGACATATAACGGCAGTGCATTTTCTTTATATTTAGGGATAAATATTTTCTTGTATATACACATTAAACAGTCGATATTGAGTTGCTTTAATTCATTAATATAACATCTTTAAGTTAATTTACCTTCTTCATCTTACTGACGTTGACATAAAGCCATAACGGCAGTGCATTTTGAAGAATTCGACAATCTTATATTTAGGGATAAAGTCCATTTTCTTGTATATACATATTAA
>NW_026089885.1:0-20076 GCF_024586455.1 Bactrocera neohumeralis | reverse complement strand
GAAAAAGAATATCGACTTTTACCCAAATATAAGATTGTAATTTTTTCCAAAGCATTTTTTTAATTAATTTCCCCAGAAAATTTAAAAGGAATTAACAAAAAAAAGAAAATGATTTAAAAAACCAAATCTTATTGAAAAATTACAAAAAAAATCGACTTTACCAAAATAAGAGGGTTTTTTTCCCAAATGCACTTTTTAAAAATTTTATACCCACTTCAGTAAGTAAGAATTTTTAACAAAATGAAGAATTAACTCTAACAAGTGGAAGCAAATGATTTGAGATAAAACCAATATCAATTAAGTAGGTGTACATACAAGAATATCGACTTATACCTAAAACATAATATTGTGAATTTTCCAAATGCACTGTCGTCCATTATAACTTTATATCAAATAAGTTCAGTAAGATGAAGAAGGTTAATCGACTAACTTCCAAATAAGTGAAGTAAATGATTTAAAGAAACTCAATATCGATTGCTTAAAATGTATATACAAGAATATCGACTTAATACCTAAACATATAAAGGTGGAATTCTTCCAAATGCACTGCCGTTATGGTTTTATATCCACTTCAGTAAGATGAAGAACGTTAATTAACTTAAATAGGTGAAGTAAATGATTTGAAGAAACTCAATATCGATTGCTAAATGTGTATATACAAGAATATCGACTTTGTACCCAAATATAAGATTGTGGAATTCTTCCAAATGCACTGCCGTTATAACTTTATATCCACTTCAGTAAGATGAAGAAGGTTCATTAACTTAAATAAGTGAAGTAAATGATTTGAAGAAACTCAATATCAATTGCTAAATGTGTATATACAAGAATATCGACTTTGTACCCAAATATAAGATTGTGGAATTCTTCCAAATGCACTGCCGTTATAACTTTATATCCACTTCAGTAAGATGAAGAAGGTTAATTAACTTAAATAAGGGAAGTAAATGATTTAGAGAAACTCAATATCAATTGCTAAGTGTGTATATACAAGAATATCGACTTTATACCTAAATATAAGATTGTGGAATTCTTTCAAATGCACTGCCGTTATAGCTTTATATCCACTTCAGTAAGATGAAGAAGGCTTAATTAACTTAAATAAGTGAAAAAAATGATTTGAAGAAACTCAATATCGATTGCTAAATGTGTATTTACAAGAATATAAACTTTATACCTAAATACAAGATTGCGGAATTTTTCCAAATGCACTGCCGTTATGTCTTTATGTCCACTTCAGTAAGTCGGAGAAGGTTAATTAACTTAAATAAGTGAAGAAAATGATTTGAAGAAACTCAGTATCGATTGCTAAATGTGTATATGCAAGAATATCAACTTTATACCTAAATATAGAAAGTCGGAATTCTTCCAATGCACTGCCGTTATGGCTTTATATCCACTTCAGTAAGATGAAGAAGGTTAATTAACTTAAATAAGTGAAGTAAATGATTTGAAGAAACTCACTATCGATTGCTAGGTGTATATACAAGAATATCGACTTTGTACCTAAATATAAGATTGTGGAATTCTTCCAAATGCACTGCCGTTATGGCTTTATATCCACTTCAGTAAGCTAAAGAAGGTTCATTAACTTAAACAAGTGAAGTAAATGATTTGAAGAAACTCAATATCGATTGCTAAATATGTATATACAAGAAAATCGACTTTACACCTTAATATAAGATTGTTGAATTCTTCCAAATGCACTGCCGTTAACTTTATATCCACTTGCAAAGATGTGAAGAAGGCATTAATTTAAATATGAAGAAGTAAATGGGATTTAGAGAAACTCAATATCGATTACAAAAGTGTATATACAAGAACATCGACTTTGTACCCAAATACAAGATTGTGGAATTCTTCCAAAATGCACTGCCGTTTTGGTTTTATATCCACTTCAGTAAGATGAAGAAGGTTAATTTACTTAAATAAGTGAAGCAAAGATTTAAGAAAACCAATATGATTGCAAAATGTATATGCAAAATATCGACCTTTTACCTAAATATAAGATTGTGAATTTCTTCCAAATGCACTGCCTTTATGGCTTTATATCTAATTCAGTAAGATGAAGAAAGTTAATTAACTAAAATAAGTGAAGTAAATGATTTAGAGAAACTCAATATCAATTGCTAAGTGTGTATATACAAGAATATCGACTTTATACCCAAATATAAGATTGTGGAATTCTTCCAAATGCACTGCCGTTATAACTTTATATCCACTTCAGTAAGATGAAGAAGGTTAATTAACTTAAATAAGTGAAGTAAATGATTTGAAGAAACTCAATATCGATTGCTTAAAGTGTATATACAAGAATATCGACTTTGTACCCAAATATAAGATTGTGGAATTCTTCCAAATGCACTGCCGTTTTGGTTTTATATCCACTTCAGTAAGATGAAGAAGGTTAATTAACTTAAATAGGTGAAGTAGATGATTTAAAGAAACTCAATATCGATTGCTAAGTGTGTATATACAAGAATGTCGACTTTATACCTAAATATAAGATTCTGGAATTCTTCCAAATGCACTGCCGTTATGGTTTTATGCCAACTTCGGTAAGATGGATGAAGCTAATTAACTTAAATATTTTATGTTAATAATTTGAAGCAACTCAATATCGATTGCTAAAAGTGTGTATACAGGAATATCGACTTTGTACCCAAATATAAGATTGTGGAATTCTTCCAAATGCACTGCCGTTATAACTTTATATCCACTTCAGTAAGATGAAGAAGGTTAATTAACTTAAATAAGTGAAGTAAATGATTTAAAGAAACTCAATATCAATTGCTAAGTGTGTATATACAAGAATATCGACTTTGTACCCAAATATAAGATTGTGGAATTCTTCCAAATGCACTGCCGTTATAACTTTATATCCACTTCAGTAAGATGAAGAAGGTTAATTAACTTAAATAAGTGAAGTAAATGATTTAGAGAAACTCAATATCAATTGCTTAAAGTGTATATACAAGAATATCGACTTTGTACCCAAATATAAGATTGTGGAATTCTTCCAAATGCACTGCCGTTATAACTTTATATCCACTTCAGTAAGATGAGGAAGGTTAATTAACTCAAATAAGTGAAGTAAATGATTTGAAGAAACTCAATATCGATTGCTAAATGTGTATATACAAGAATATCGACTTTGTACCCAAATATAAGATTGTGGAATTCTTCCAAATGCACTGCCGTTATAACTTTATATCCACTTCAGTAAGATGAAGAAGGTTAACTAACTTAAATAAGTGAAGTAAATGATTTAGAGAAACTCAATATCAATTGCTAAGTGTGTATATACAAGAATATCGACTTTGTACCCAAATATAAGATTGTGGAATTCTTCCAAATGCACTGCCGTTATAACTTTATATCCACTTCAGTAAGATGAAGAAGGTTAACTAACTTAAATAAGTGAAGTAAATGATTTGAAGAAACTCAATATCGATTGCTAAGTGTGTATATACAAGAATATCGACTTTACACCCAAATATAAGATTGTGGAATTCTTCCAAATGCACTGCCGTTTTGGTTTTATATCCACTTCAGTAAGATGAAGAAGGTTAATTAACTTAAATAAGTGAAGTAAATGATTTAGAGAAACTCAATATCGATTGCTAAGTGTGTATATACAAGAATATCGACTTTGTACCTAAATATAAGATTGTGGAATTCCTCCAAATGCACTGCCGTTATAACTTTATATCCACTTCAGTAAGATGAAGAAGGTTAATTAACTTAAATAAGTGAAGTAAATGATTTGAAGAAACTCAATATCAATTGCTAAGTGTGTATATACAAGAATATCGACTTTACACCTAAATATAAGAAGGTGGAATTCTTCCAAATGCACTGCCGTTATGGTTTTATATCCACTTCAGTAAGATGAAGAAGGTTAATTAACTTAAATAAGTGAAGTAAATGATTTAGAGAAACTCAATATCAATTGCTAAATGTGTATATACAAGAATATCGACTTTGTACCTAAATATAAGATTGTGGAATTCTTCCAAATGCACTGCCGTTATAACTTTATATCCACTTCAGTAAGATGAAGAAGGTTAATTAACTTAAATAAGTGAAGTAAATGATTTGAAGAAACTCAATATCGATTGCTAAAGTGTATATACAAGAATATCGACTTTATACCCAAATATAAGATTGTGGAATTCTTCCAAATGCACTGCCGTTATAACTTTATATCCACTTCAGTAAGATGAAGAAGGTTAACTAACTTAAATAAGTGAAGTAAATGTTTTGAAGCAAATCAATATCGATTGCTAAATGTGTATATACAAGAAAATCGACTTAATACCTAAATATAAGATTGTGGAATTCTTCCAAATGCACTGCCGTTATAACTTTATATCCACTTCAGTAGAATGAAGAAGGTTTATTAACTTAAATAAGTGAAGTAAATGATTTAGAGAAACTCAATATCAATTGCTAAGTGTGTATATACAAGAATATCGACTTTGTACCCAAATATAAGATTGTGGAATTCTTCCAAATGCACTGCCGTTATAACTTTATATCCACTTCAGTAAGATGAAGAAGGTTAATTAACTTAAATAAGTGAAGTAAATGATTTAGAGAAACTCAATATCAATTGCTAAGTGTGTATATACAAGAATATCGACTTTGTACCCAAATATAAGATTGTGGAATTCTTCCAAATGCACTGCCGTTATGGTTTTATATCCACTTCAGTAAGATGAAGAAGGTTAACTAACTTAAATAAGTGAAGTAAATGATTTGAAGAAACTCAATATCAATTGCTAAGTGTGTATATACAAGAATATCGACTTTGTACCCAAATATAAGATTGTGGAATTCTTCCAAATGCACTGCCGTTATAACTTTATATCCACTTCAGTAAGATGAAGAAGGTTAACTAACTTAAATAAGTGAAGTAAATGATTTAGAGAAACTCAATATCAATTGCTAAGTGTGTATATACAAGAATATCGACTTTGTACCCAAATATAAGATTGTGGAATTCTTCCAAATGCACTGCCGTTATAACTTTATATCCACTTCAGTAAGAGAAAGAAGGTTAATTAACTTAAATAAGTAAAGTAAATGATTTGAAGAAACTCAATATCGATTGCTAAATGTGTATATATAAGAATATCGACTTTGTACCTAAATATAAGATTGTGGAATTCTTCCAAATGCACTGCCGTTATAACTTTATATCCACTTCAGTAAGATGAAGAAGGTTAATTAACTTAAATAAGTGAAGTAAATGATTTAGAGAAACTCAATATCGATTGCCTAAAGTGTATATACAAGAATATCGACTTTGTACCCAAATATAAGATTGTGGAATTCTTCCAAATGCACTGCCGTTATAACTTTATATCCACTTCAGTAAGATGAAGAAGGTTAATTAACTTAAATAAGTGAAGTAAATGATTTAGAGAAACTCAATATCATTTGCTAAGTGTGTATATACAAGAATATCGACTTTATACCCAAATATAAGATTGTGGAATTCTTCCAAATGCACTGCCGTTATAACTTTATATCCACTTCAGTAAGATGAAGAAGGTTAATTAACTTAAATAAGTGAAGTAAATGATTTAGAGAAACTCAATATCGATTGCTTAAGGTGTATATACAAGAATATCGACTTTGTACCCAAATATAAGATTGTGGAATTCTTCCAAATGCACTGCCGTTATAACTTTATATCCACTTCAGTAAGATGAAGAAGGTTAATTAACTTAAATAAGTGAAGTAAATGATTTGAAGAAACTCAATATCGATTGCTTAAAGTGTATATACAAGAATATCGACTTTATACCCAAATATAAGATTGTGGAATTCTTCCAAATGCACTGCCGTTTTGGTTTTATATCCACTTCAGTAAGATGAAGAAGGTTAATTAACTTAAATAAGTGAAGTAAATGATTTAGAGAAACTCAATATCGATTGCTAAGTGTGTATATACAAGAATATCGACTTTGTACCTAAATATAAGATTGTGGAATTCTTCCAAATGCACTGCCGTTATAACTTTATATCCACTTCAGTAAGATGAAGAAGGTTAATTAACTTAAATAAGTGAAGTAAATGATTTAGAGAAACTCAATATCAATTGCTAAGTGTGTATATACAAGAATATCGACTTTGTACCTAAATATAAGATTGTGGAATTCTTCCAAATACGCTGCTGTTATGGCTTTATATCCACTTCAGTAAGATGAAGAAGGTTAATTAACTTAAAGAAGCGAAGGAAATGATTTGAAGAAACTCAATATCAATTGCTAAATGTGTATATACAAGAATATCGACTTTATACCCAAATATAATATTGTGGAATTCTTCCAAATGCACTGCCGTTATGGTTTTATATCCACTTCAGTAAGATGAAGAATATTAATTAACTTAAATAAGTGAAGTAAATGATTTAGAGACACTCAATATCAATTGCTAAGTGTGTATATACAAGAATATCGACTTTGTACCCAAATATAAGATTGTGGAATTCTTCCAAATGCACTGCCGTTATGGCTTTATATCCACTTCAGTAAGATGAAGAAGGTTAATTAACTTAAATAAGTGAAGTAAATGATTTGAAGAAACTCAATATCGATTGCTAAATGTGTATATACAAGAATATCGACTTTGTACCTAAATATAAGATTGTGGAATTCTTCCAAATGCACTGCCGTTATAACTTTATATCCACTTCAGTAAGATGAAGAAGGTTAATTAACTTAAATAAGTGAAGTAAATGATTTAGAGAAACTCAATATCAATTGCTAAGTGTGTATATACAAGAATATCGACTTTGTACCCAAATATAAGATTGTGGAATTCTTCCAAATGCACTGCCGTTATAACTTTATATCCACTTCAGTAAGATGAAGAAGGTTAATTAACTTAAATAGGTGAAGTAAATGATTTAGAGAAACTCAATATCAATTGCTAAGTGTGTATATACAAGAATATCGACTTTGTACCCAAATATAAGATTGTGGAATTCTTCCAAATGCACTGCCGTTATAACTTTATATCCACTTCAGTAAGATGAAGAAGGTTAATTAACTTAAATAAGTGAAGTAAATGATTTAGAGAAACTCAATATCGATTGCTAAGTGTGTATATACAAGAATATCGACTTTGTACCTAAATATAAGATTGTGGAATTCTTCCAAATGCACTGCCGTTATAACTTTATATCCACTTCAGTAAGATGAAGAAGGTTAATTAACTTAAATAAGTGAAGTAAATGATTTAGAGAAACTCAATATCAATTGCTAAGTGTGTATATACAAGAATATCGACTTTGTACCCAAATATAAGATTGTGGAATTCTTCCAAATGCACTGCCGTTTTGGTTTTATATCCACTTCAGTAAGATGAAGAAGGTTAATTAACTTAAATAAGTGAAGTAAATGATTTGAAGAAACTCAATATCGATTGCTTAAAGTGTATATACAAGAATATCGACTTTGTACCCAAATATAAGATTGTGGAATTCTTCCAAATGCACTGCCGTTTTGGTTTTATATCCACTTCAGTAAGATGAAGAAGGTTAACTAACTTAAATAAGTGAAGTAAATGATTTAGAGAAACTCAATATCAATTGCTAAGTGTGTATACAAGAATATCGACTTTGTACCCAAATATAAGATTGTGGAATTCTTCCAAATGCACTGCCGTTATAACTTTATATCCACTTCAGTAAGATGAAGAAGGTTAATTAACTTAAATAAGTGAAGTAAATGATTTGAAGAAACTCAATATCGATTGCTAAATGTGTATATACAAGAATATCGACTTTGTACAAAATATAAGATTGTGGAATTCTTCCAAATGCACTGCCGTTATAACTTTATATCCACTTCAGTAAGATGAAGAAGGTTAATTAACTTAAATAAGTGAAGTAAATGATTTAGAGAAACTCAATATCGATTGCTAAGTGTGTATATACAAGAATATCGACTTTGTACCTAAATATAAGATTGTGGAATTCTTCCAAATGCACTGCCGTTATAACTTTATATCCACTTCAGTAAGATGAAGAAGGTTAATTAACTTAAATAAGTGAAGTAAATGAATTAAAGAAACATAATATCGATTGCTAAAAATGTATATACAAGAATATCGACTTTGTACAAAAATATAATATTGTATAATTCTTCCAAATGCACTGCCGTTATAATTTTATATCCACTTCAGTAAGATGAAGAAGGTTAACCAACTTAAATAAGTGAAGTAAATGATTTGAAGAAACTCAATATCGATTGCTAAATGTGTATATACAAGAATATCGACTTTGTACCCAAATATAAGATTGTGGAATTCTTCCAAATGCACTGCCGTTATAACTTTATATCCACTTCAGTAAGATGAAGAAGGTTAATTAACTTAAATAAGTGAAGTAAATGATTTGAAGAAACTCAATATCGATAGCTTAAAGTGTATATACAAGAATATCGACTTTGTACCCAAATATAAGATTGTGAAATTCTTCCAAATGCACTGCCGTTATGGCTTTATATCCACTTCAGTAAGATGAAGAAGGTTAATTAACTTAAATATTTGATGTTAATGATTTTAGAGCAACTCAATATCGATTGCTTAAAGTGTATATACAAGAATATCGACTTTATACCTAAATATAAAATTGTGGAATTCTTCCAAATGCACTGCCGTTATAACTTTATATCCACTTCAGTAAGATGAAGAAGGTTAACTAACTTAAATAAGTGAAGTAAATGATTTAGAGAAACTCAATATCAATTGCTAAGTGTGTATATACAAGAATATCGACTTTATACCCAAATATAAGATTGTGGAATTCTTCCAAATGCACTGCCGTTATAACTTTATATCCACTTTAGTAAGATGAAGAAGGTTAATTAACTTAAATAAGTGAAGTAAATGATTTAGAGAAACTCAATATCAATTGCTAAGTGTGTATATACAAGAATATCGACTTTGTACCTAAATATAAGATTGTGGAATTCTTCCAAATGCACTGCCGTTATGGCTTTATATCCACTTCAGTAAGATGAAGAAGGTTAATTAACCTAAATAAGTGAAGTAAATGATTTAGAAGAAATTCAATATCGATTGCTTAAAGTGTATATACAAGAATATCGACTTTTTACCCAAATACAAGATTGTGGAATTCTTCCAAAATGCACTGCCGTTATAACTTTATATCCACTTCAGTAAGATGAAGAAGGTTAATTAACTTAAATAAGTGAAGTAAATGTTTTGGTTTTATATCCACTTCAGTAAGATGAAGAAGGTTAATTAACTTAAATAGGTGAAGTAAATGATTTAAAGAAACTCAATATCGATTGCTTAAAGTGTATATACAAGAATATCGACTTTGTACCTAAATATAAGATTGTGGAATTCTTCCAAATGCACTGCCGTTATAACTTTATATCCACTTCAGTAAGATGAAGAAGGTTAATTAACTTAAATAAGTGAAGTAAATGATTTAGAGAAACTCAATATCAATTGCTAAGTGTGTATATACAAGAATATCGACTTTGTACCCAAATATAAGATTGTGGAATTCTTCCAAATGCACTGCCGTTATGGCTTTATATCCACTTCAGTAAGATGAAGAAGGTTAATTAACTTAAATAAGTGAAGTAAATGATTTGAAGAAACTCAATATCGATTGCTAAGTGTGTATATACAAGAATATCGACTTTGTACCTAAATATAAGATTGTGGAATTCTTCCAAATGCACTGCCGTTATAACTTTATATCCACTTCAGTAAGATGAAGAAGGTTAATTAACTTAAATAAGTGAAGTAAATGATTTAGAGAAACTCAATATCAATTGCTAAGTGTGTATATACAAGAATATCGACTTTGTACCCAAATATAAGATTGTGGAATTCTTCCAAATGCACTGCCGTTATGGCTTTATATCCACTTCAGTAAGATGAAGAAGGTTAATTAACTTAAATAAGTGAAGTAAATGATTAAGATAAACTCAATATCAATTGCTAAGTGTGTATATACAAGAATATCGACTTTATACCTAAATATAAGATTGTGGAATTCTTCCAAATGCACTGCCGTTATAACTTGATATCCACTTCAGTAAGATGAAGAAGGTTAATTAACTTAAATAAGTGAAGTAAATGATTTAGAGAAACTCAATATCAATTGCTAAATGTGTATATACAAGAATATCGACTTTGTACCCAAATATAAGATTGTGGAATTCTTCCAAATGCACTGCCGTTATGGTTTTATATCCACTTCAGTAAGATGAAGAAGGTTAATTAACTTAAATAAGTGAAGTAAATGATTTAAGAAACTCAATATCAATTGCTAAGTGTGTATATACAAGAATATCGACTTTATACCTAAATATAAGATTGTGGAATTCTTCCAAATGCACTGCCGTTATGGCTTTATATCCACTTCAGTAAGATGAAGAAGGTTAATTAACTTAAATAAGTGAAGTAAATGATTTGAAGAAACTCAATATCGATTGCTAAAGTGTATATACAAGAATATCGACTTTACCCAAATATAAGATTGTGGAATTCTTCCAAATGCACTGCCGTTATGGCTTTATATCCACTTCAGTAAGATGAAGATTGTTAATTAACTTAACAAGTGAAGTAAATGATTTGAAGAAACTCAATATCGATTGCTAAATGTGTATATACAAGAATATCGACTTTATACCTAAATATAAGATTGTGGAATTCTTCCAAATGCACTGCCGTTATGGCTTTATATCCACTTCAGTAAGATGAAGAAGGTTAATTAACTTAAATAAGTGAAGTAAATGATTTGAAGAAACTCAATATCGATTGCTAAGTGTGTATATACAAGAATATCGACTTTATACCCAAATATAAGATTGTGGAATTCTTCCAAATGCACTGCCGTTATAACTTTATATCCACTTCAGTAAGATGAAGAAGGTTAATTAACTTAAATAAGTGAAGTATGTAAATGATTTAGAGAAAGTCAATATCAATTGCTAAGTGTGTATATACAAGAATATCGACTTTATACCTAAATATAAGATTGTGGAATTCTTCCAAATGCACTGCCGTTATGGTTTTATATCCACTTCAGTAAGATGAAGAAGGTTAATTAACTTAAATAAGTGAAGTAAATGATTTGAAGAAACTCAATATCGATTGCTAAATGTGTATATACAAGAATATCGACTTTGTACCTAAATATAAGATTGTGGAATTCTTACAAATGCGCTACCGTTATGGCTTTATGACAAAGTCAGTGAGATAAAGACGGTTAGTTAACTTAAATAAGTGAAGTAAATGTTTTGAAGCAACTCAATATCTATTGCTAAATGTGTATATACAAGAATATCGACTTTGTACCCAAATATAAGATTGTGGAATTCTTCCAAATGCACTGCCGTTTTGGTTTTATATCCACTTCAGTAAGATGAAGAAGGTTAATTAACTTAAATAAGTGAAGTAAATGATTTGAAGAAACTCAATATCGATTGCTAAAGTGTATATACAAGAATATCGACTTTGTACCCAAATATAAGATTGTGGAATTCTTCCAAATGCACTGCCGTTATAACTTTATATCCACTTCAGTAAGATGAAGAAGGTTAATTAACTTAAATAAGTGAAGTAAATGATTTAGAGAAACTCAATATCAATTGCTAAATGTGTATATACAAGAATATCGACTTTGTACCCAAATATAAGATTGTGGAATTCTTCCAAATGCACTGCCGTTATGGCTTTATATCCACTTCAGTAAGATGAAGAAGGTTAATTAACTTAAATAAGTGAAGTAAATGATTTGAAGAAACTCAATATCGATTGCTAAATGTGTATAGACAAGAATATCGACTTTATACCCAAATATAAGATTGTGGAATTCTTCCAAATGCACTGCCGTTTTGGTTTTATATCCACTTCAGTAAGATGAAGAAGGTTAATTAACTTAAATAGGTGAAGTAAATGATTTAGAGAAACTCAATATCAATTGCTAAGTGTGTATATACAAGAATATCGACTTTATACCTAAATATAAGATTGTGGAATTCTTCCAAATGCACTGCCGTTATGGCTTTATATCCACTTCAGTAAGATGAAGAAGGTTAATTAACTTAAATAAGTGAAGTAAATGATTTAGAGAAACTCAATATCAATTGCTAAGTGTGTATATACAAGAATATTGACTGAGTACCCAAATATAAGATTGTGGAATTCTTCCAAATGCACTGCCGTTATGGCTTTATATCCACTTCAGTAAGATGAAGAAGGTTAATTAACTTAAATAAGTGAAGTAAATGATTTGAAGAAACTCAATATCGATTGCTTAAAGTGTATATACAAGAATATCGACTTTGTACCCAAATATAAGATTGTGGAATTCTTCCAAATGCACTGCCGTTTTGGTTTTATATCCACTTCAGTAAGATGAAGAAGGTTAATTAACTTAAATAAGTGAAGTAAATGATTTAGAGAAACTCAATATCAATTGCTAAGTGTGTATATACAAGAATATCGACTTTATACCCAAATATAAGATTGTGGAATTCTTCCAAATGCACTGCCGTTATAACTTTATATCCACTTCAGTAAGATGAAGAAGGTTAATTAACTTAAATAAGTGAAGTAAATGATTTAGAGAAACTCAATATCAATTGCTAAGTGTGTATATACAAGAATATCGACTTTGTACCCAAATATAAGATTGTGGAATTCTTCCAAATGCACTGCCGTTATAACTTTATATCCACTTCAGTAAGATGAAGAAGGTTAATTAACTTAAATAAGTGAAGTAAATGATTTAGAGAAACTCAATATCGATTGCTAAATGTGTATATACAAGAATATCGACTTTATACCTAAATATAAGATTGTGGAATTCTTCCAAATGCACTGCCGTTATAACTTTATATCCACTTCAGTAAGATGAAGAAGGTTAATTAACTTAAATAAGTGAAGTAAATGATTTAAAGAAACTCAATATCGATTGCTTAAAGTGTATATACAAGAATATCGACTTTGTACCCAAATATAAGATTGTGGAATTCTTCCAAATGCACTGCCGTTTTGGTTTTATATCCACTTCAGTAAGATGAAGAAGGTTAATTAACTTAAATAGGTGAAGTAAATGATTTAAAGAAACTCAATATCGATTGCTTAAAGTGTATATACAAGAATATCGACTTTATACCCAAATATAAGATTGTGGAATTCTTCCAAATGCACTGCCGTTATAACTTTATATCCACTTCAGTAAGATGAAGAAGGTTAATTAACTTAAATAAGTGAAGTAAATGATTTAGAGAAACTCAATATCGATTGCCTAAAGTGTATATACAAGAATATCGACTTTATACCCAAATATAAGATTGTGGAATTCTTCCAAATGCACTGCCGTTATAACTTTATATCCACTTCAGTAAGATGAAGAAGGTTAATTAACTTAAATAAGTGAAGTAAATGATTTAGAGAAACTCAATATCGATTGCTAAGTGTGTATATACAAGAATATCGACTTTATACCCAAATATAAGATTGTGGAATTCTTCCAAATGCACTGCCGTTATGGATTTATATCCACTTCAGTAAGGTGAAGAAGGTTAATTAACTTAAATAAGTGAAGTAAATGATTTAGAGAAACTCAATATCAATTGCTAAGTGTGTATATACAAGAATATCGACTTTATACCTAAATATAAGATTGTGGAATTCTTCCAAATGCACTGCCGTTATAACTTTATATCCACTTCAGTAAGATGAAGAAGGTTAATTAACTTAAATAAGTGAAGTAAATGATTTGAAGAAACTCAATATCGATTGCTAAAGTGTATATACAAGAATATCGACTTTGTACCCAAATATAAGATTGTGGAATTCTTCCAAATGCACTGCCGTTTTGGTTTTATATCCACTTCAGTAAGATGAAGAAGGTTAATTAACTTAAATAAGTGAAGTAAATGATTTAGAGAAACTCAATATCGATTGCTAAGTGTGTATATGCAAGAATATCGACTTTATACCTAAATATAAGATTGTGGAATTCTTCCAAATGCACTGCCGTTATAACTTTATATCCACTTCAGTAAGATGAAGAAGGTTAATTAACTTAAATAAGTGAAGTAAATGATTTAGAGAAACTCAATATCGATTGCTAAGTGTGTATATACAAGAATATCGACTTTGTACCCAAATATAAGATTGTGGAATTCTTCCAAATGCACTGCCGTTATAACTTTATATCCACTTCAGTAAGATGAAGAAGGTTAATTAACTTAAATAGGTGAAGTAAATGATTTAGAGAAACTCAATATAATTTGCTAAATGGGTATATACAAGAATATCGACTTTATACCTAAATATAAGATTGCGGAATTCTTCCAAATGTACTGCAGTTATGGATTTATATCCACTTCAGTAAGATGAAGAAGGTTAACTAACTTAAATAAGTCGGCTGTTAATCGCAATTCTACTCATACGTTTTCTGCACCTTCCTCAACTTGCTCCTGTCTTAAGGTCTACTACCAAAATTTATCGGGTATTAGGTGTAAATCAAATATTATTCGCAATTTTTCGTCACGTTTGGATTTCGATATTATCGTTATTGTTGAGACTTGGCTGAATTCTAGTTATTTCGATAGCGAATACTTTGACTCAAATCTCTATTATGTCTTCCGCAAGGACAGAGAGCACGAAAAAACTGGCTGTCTAAGAGGGGGTGGAGTTCTCTTAGCAGTTCATCGCAAATATCGTCCTCGCTTAATTATGCTTGAGAATGAAGATTCTATCCTGGACCAACTATGTATCTGTGTCGATGATGCTCTCTTCATTGCAGTCTCATACATCCCTCCTAATAGTCCGCTAGAGTTGTACAAGTTGCACGCAAATAATATTTCCTCGCTGGTATTAAACAAGGTGAAAGAGAATAATATTTGTGTTTTGGGTGACTTTAATCTAAGCAATATCGTCTGGTCTGGTTGTTCCTATAGTCCTGCTCTTATTCCATCAAATTTTTCGTCTTCTCAGGAGTTATTTCTCATTGATAGCTTGCTTGGTCTCAATCTGATTCAAATCAACTCATATTCAAATAGTCTCGATCGATTTCTTGACCTAGTCTTTCTTAGTGATAATTTAAAATTTAGGATTCTTGATGGATTCTCTCCAATTACTCCAGCCACCATCCATCATTCACCGCTAGCGTTTGAGGTGGATACTTATCTTTTCGCCCCTGTCAAACCAATTGATGGGCTTGGTTTTAATTTTGCATTTTGCGACTTTGAACGGCTCAACAATCAGCTCTTTGAAATAAAATGGGATGATTTACTATCGGGACTTGATACAGCTAATAGTTTCTCCATTTTTAAGAAATCAATCCAGGAATTCTGTCATTATAATATCCCGCTCAAACACATACAACCATATAAGTTGCCTTGGTACACTAAGGACCTTAAACGTCTAAAAAATCTTAGAAATAAATATTTTAGAAAATTCTCTTCAACTAAATCTCATGTTTCCTTTGTTCAATATCAGCACTACACAAAACTGTTTAATGAATTGGATAAGTTCCTCTATAAAAGGTTTATTAATAATACGGAGTCTACAATTAAGTCAAACCCTAAGTTCTTTTGGAACTTTGTAAAATCTAAAAGAGCGTGTTCGGCCATTCCCTCTGCTTTACGCTGGGGTGATAAGTCGGCATGCACTCCGGTCGAAATCTCCAATTTGTTCGCTGAATTTTTCAAATCGAACTATGTTCAAGATGATCCTGGTACTAGTTCCACTTTTTCAGCTGATAACTTCCCATCCATAAATTTTGGCTCACTGTGTCTTTCACAGGACGATATTGCTAAGGCTATTTGTGACATTAAGTCCTCGTCCAAATTGGATTTGGACGGGCTTCCGCCCGTATTTATAAAAAATTGCACTGCCTTATTATATCCTCTCATGCTTATCTTCAATAAGTCTCTCGCCACCGGGGATTTCATTTCTGACTGGAAATTGACATGCATTACCCCTATTCATAAAGGTGGTAGAAAGGATGATGTCTGCAATTACAGGCCTATTTCTAAACTCTCTACTATTTCGAAAATTTTTGAGTGTTCTGTTAAAAATAAATTATATTTTGCAGTAAAATCAATAATTAATGTCAATCAGCATGGGTTTGTCCCTGGGCGCTCCACTGTGTCAAACTTAGCAGTTTTTAGTGATTATTGTATGTCTGCATTCTCCGCTGGATTTCAAGTAGATTGTGTCTACACAGATTTCTCTAAAGCCTTTGATAAGGTATCACATAATATTCTAATTAAAAAATTATCATCACTAGGATTTCACTCGGCCTTCTTGATGTGGATTAAATCATATTTGCAAAACAGACGATGCGTAGTCACTGTTGATGGAGTGTCATCTGATTCATTCACTGCGTCTTCGGGAGTCCCACAAGGAAGCGTCTTGGGTCCACTTCTCTTTGTGCTGTTTATCAATGACATCTCCTGTTGCTTCTCTTTCGCCAACTTTCTGTTATATGCAGATGACTTAAAAATTTTTGCATTAATCAATAACACACAAGATGTACTCAAACTTCAATGTGATATTGACACTTTTCATAATTGGTGCCTGAAATCGAAACTTTTTCTGAATGTAGATAAATGCTCACAGATCTCCTATGGTAGGGGACGCAACATATTATCTTCTAACTACAGTATTTCTAATTGCGTCCTAAAATGCGTTACTGAAATCAAAGATCTTGGGGTAATCTTTGACAACAGATTTTCTTTCAGTAATCACATCAACTATATCACTTCAAAATCTTTTTCTGTACTTGGCTTTGTCCGTCGAAATTCTACAAATTTTTCCGACCCTTACACATTAAAATTACTGTACACATGTTTTGTGCGTTCCATCTTGGAGTATGCAGTGTTTATTTGGAGACCATATTGCATATCGTCAATTAACAGGATCGAGCGTGTTCAAAAGATCTTTCTTAAATATGCTCTCCGCTCCTTAAAGTTTGTTGACCCAATACCATCGTATACATCGCGTTTATTGCTTTTACATCTTAAATCGCTGGAAAATCGAAGGTCCGTTCTCTCACTTTCATTTGTCTACAATGTAATTAACGGGGAAATTGACTGTCCCTACTTATTAGGGAAACTCAATTTCAATACTCCCCAGCGTTGTCTCAGATCCATTTCGCCATTTTATTACAAAAAGGAAAGTACTAATTTTGCTGAATATGCTCCCCTCAAGAGGGCTATGCGGGAGTTTAACTCGATCTCCGAGAAAGTTCTACTTGACTTTTCTCACTCTAGGGTATCCTTCATTAATACCCTCAATTCTGTTTTTTAGTTTAAGTTATCTACTCTTTTTATTGTAATTTTATTATTTTAGAATTCCGTTTTTCATTAGGTAAGAATTTATATCCACTTTGTACAAATATAAGATTGTGGAATTCTTCCAAATGCATGATATCCACTTCAGTAAGATGAAGAAGGTTAATTAACTTAAATAGGTGAAGTAGATGATTTAGAGAAACTCAATATCAATTGCTAAGTGTGTATATACAAGAATATCGACTTTGTACCCAAATATAAGATTGTGGAATTTTTCCAAATGCACTGCCGTTATAACTTTATATCCACTTCAGTAAGATGAAGAAGGTTAATTAACTTAAATAAGTGAAGTAAATGATTTAAAGAAACTCAATATCAATTGCTAAGTGTGTATATACAAGAATATCGACTTTGTACCCAAATATAAGATTGTGGAATTCTTCCAAATGCACTGCCGTTATGGCTTTATATCCACTTCAGTAAGATGAAGAAGGTTAATTAACTTAAATAAGTGAAGTAAATGATTTGAAGAAACTCAATATCAATTGCTAAGTGTGTATATACAAGAATATCGACTTTGTACCCAAATATAAGATTGTGGAATTCTTCCAAATGCACTGCCGTTATAACTTTATATCCACTTCAGTAAGATGAAGAAGGTTAACTAACTTAAATAAGTGAAGTAAATGATTTAGAGAAACTCAATATCAATTGCTAAGTGTGTATATACAAGAATATCGACTTTATTCCTAAATATAAGATTGTGGAATTCTTCCAAATGCACTGCCGTTATAACTTTATATCCACTTCAGTAAGATGAAGAAGGTTAATTAACTTAAATAAGTGAAGTAAATGATTTAGAGAAACTCAATATCAATTGCTAAGTGTGTATATACAAGAATATCGACTTTTTACCCAAATATAAGATTGTGGAATTCTTCCAAATGCACTGCCGTTTTGGTTTTATATCCACTTCAGTAAGATGAAGAAGGTTAATTAACTTAAATATGTGAAGTAGATGATTTGAAGAAACTCAATATCGATTGCTTAAAGTGTATATACAAGAATATCGACTTTGTACCCAAATATAAGATTGTGGAATTCTTCCAAATGCACTGCCGTTATAACTTTATATCCACTTCAGTAAGATGAAGAAGGTTAATTAACTTAAATAAGTGAAGTATGTAAATGATTTAGAGAAACTCAATATCAATTGCTAAGTGTGTATATACAAGAATATCGACTGTGTACCCAAATATAAGATTGTGGAATTTTTCCAAATGCACTGCCGTTATAACTTTATATCCACTTCAGTAAGATGAAGAAGGTTAATTAACTTAAATAAGTGAAGTAAATGATTTAGAGAAACTCAATATCAATTGCTAAGTGTGTATATACAAGAATATCGACTTTGTACCCAAATATAAGATTGTGGAATTCTTCCAAATGCACAGCCGTTATAACTTTATATCCACTTCAGTAAGATGAAGAAGGTTAACTAACTTAAATAAGTGAAGTAAATGATTTAGAGAAACTCAATATCAATTGCTAAGTGTGTATATACAAGAATATCGACTTTGTACCCAAATATAAGATTGTGGAATTCTTCCAAATGCACTGCCGTTATGGCTTTATATCCACTTCAGTAAGCTAAAGAAGGTTCATTAACTTAAATAAGTGAAGTAAATGATTTGAAGAAACTCAATATCGATTGCTAAATGTGTATATACAAGAATATCGACTTTGTACCCAAATATAAGATTGTGGAATTCTTCCAAATGCACTGCCGTTTTGGTTTTATATCCACTTCAGTAAGATGAAGAAGGTTAATTAACTTAAATAGGTGAAGTAAATGATTTAGAGAAACTCAATATCAATTGCTAAGTGTGTATATACAAGAATATCGACTTTTTACCCAAATATAAGATTGTGGAATTCTTCCAAATGCACTGCCGTTATAACTTTATATCCACTTCAGTAAGATGAAGAAGGTTAATTAACTTAAATAAGTGAAGTAAATGATTTAGAGAAACTCAATATCAATTGCTAAGTGTGTATATACAAGAATATCGACTTTATACATAAATATAAGATTGTGGAATTCTTCCAAATGCACTGCCGTTATGGATTTATATCCACTTCAGTAAGATGAAGAAGGTTAACTAACTTAAATAAGTGAAGTAAATGATTTAGAGAAACTCAATATCAATTGCTAAGTGTGTATATACAAGAATATCGACTTTATACCTAAATATAAGATTGTGGAATTCTTCCAAATGCACTGCCGTTATAACTTTATATCCACTTCAGTAAGATGAAGAAGGTTAATTAACTTAAATAGGTGAAGTAAATGATTTGAGGCAACTCAATATCGATTGCTAATTGTGTGTAAACAAGAATATCGACTTTATTCCTAAATATAAGATTGTGGAATTCTTCCAAATGCACTGCCGTTATAACTTTATATCCACTTCAGTAAGATGAAGAAGGTTAATTAACTTAAATAAGTGAAGTAAATGATTTGAAGAAACTCAATATCGATTGCTTAAAGTGTATATACAAGAATATCGACTTTGTACCCAAATATAAGATTGTGGAATTCTTCCAAATGCACTGCCGTTTTGGTTTTATATCCACTTCAGTAAGATGAAGAAGGTTAATTAACTTAAATAGGTGAAGTAAATGATTTAAAGAAACTCAATATCGATTGCTAAAAGCGAATATACAAGAATATCGACTTTATTCCTAAACATAAGAT